>NC_092744.1:82645667-82863167 GCF_047496795.1 Chiloscyllium punctatum
GTGTTCCCAGTGCTATAGACAGTGTTCTTGGTGATATAGAGAGTGTTCCCAGTGATATACACAGTCTTCGTGGTGATACAGAGTGTCCCCAGTGATATAGACAGTGTTCATGGTGATGCAGAGTGTCACTAGTGATATAGACAGTGGTTGTGGTGATACAGAGAATATTCCCAGTGATATAGACAGTGTACGTCGTGGTACAGAGTGTTCCCAATGATGTACACAGTGTGTGTGGTGATACAGACTGTTCCCAATGATATAGACAGTGTGCGTGGTGACACAGTGAGTGCTCCCAGTGATATAGACAGTATTCATTGTGATACAGTGTTCCCAGTGATATAGACAGTATTTGTGGTGATACAAAGAGTGTTCCCAGTGATATACACAGTGTACATGGTGATACAGAATGATCCCAATGATATAGACAGGGTTTGTGGTGATACTGAGAGTGTCCCCAGTGATACAGACAGTCTTCGTGGTGATACAGAGTGTCCCCAGTGATATAGACAGTGTTCGTGGAGACGCATAGAGTGTTCCCAGTGATATAGACAGTGTTCCTGGTGATACAGAGAGTGTTCCCAGTGATATAGACAGTATTCCTGGTGACGCATAGAGTGTTCCCAGTGATATAGAAAGTGTTCGTGGTGATACAGAGAGGGTTTCCAGTGATATAGACTGTTCGTGGTGACACAGAGAATTATTCCCATTGATATCGACAGTGTTTGTGGTGACACAGAGAGTGTCCCCAGTGATATAGACAGTGTTCATGGTGATGCAGAGTGTCACTAGTGATATAGACAGTGGTTGTGGTGAGACAGAGAATATTCCCAGTGATATAGACAGTGTACGTCGTGGTACAGAGTGTTCCCAGTGATATAGACAGTGTGCATGGTGATACAGAGTGTTCCCAGTGATATAGACAGTATTTGTGGTGATACAGAGAGTGTTTCCAGTGATATACACAGTGTACATGGTGATACAGAATGATCCCAATGATATAGACAGTGTTCCTGGTGATACAGAACGTGTTCCCCGTGATATAGACAGTGTTTGTGGTGATACAGAGAGTGTTCCCAGTGATATGGACAGTGTTTGTGGTGATACAGAGAGTGTTCCCAGTGATATAGACAGTGTTCCTGGTGATACACAGAGTGTCCCCAGTGATATCGACAGTGTTCATGGTGATACAGAGTGTCCCCAGTGATATATTATCAGTGTTCGTGGTGATACAGAGCATTCCCAGTGACACAGACTGTGTTCCTGGTGATACAGAGAGTGTTCACAGTGATATTGACGGTGTTCGTGATGACACAGAGTGTTCCCAGTGATATAGACAGTGTTTGTGGTGATACAGAGAGTCTCTGCAGTGATACAGACAGTGTTCGTGGTGATACAGAGAGTGTTCTCAGTGATATAGACAGTGTTCGTGGTGATACAGAGAGTGATCCCAGTGATATAGACAGTGTTCCTGGTGGTACAGAGAATGTCCCCAGTGATATAGATAGTTTTATGGTTATACAGCGAGTGTCCCCAGTGATATAGACAGTGTTCGTGGTGATACAGAGAGTGTTCCCAGAGATATAGACAGTGTTCGTGGTGATACAGTGTGTCCCCAGAAATATAGACAGTGTTCGTGGTGATACAGAGAGTGTTCCCAGTGATATAGACAGTGTTCATGGTAATACAGAGTGTTCCCAGTGATATAGACAGTGTTTGTGGTGACACAGAGAGTGTTCCCAGTGATATAGACAGTGTTCCTGGAGATACAGACAATGTCCCCAGTGATATAGACAGTGTTCGTGGTGATTCAGAGAGTGTTCCCAGTGATATAGACAGTGTTCGTGGTGAAACAGAGAGTGTTCCCAGTGATATAGACAGTGTTCCTGGTGACAACGAGAGTATTCCCAGTGATATAGACAGTGTTCCTGGTGACACAGAGAGTGTCTCCAGTGGTATAGACAGTGTTCATAGTGATACAGAGAATGTTCCCAGTGATATAGACAGTGTTCGTGCTGATACAGGCAGTGTTCCCAGTGATATAGACAGTGTTTGTGGTGATACAGAAAGTGTTCCCAGTGATATAGACAGTGTTTGTGGTGATACAGTGTTCATGGTGATACAGAAGAGTGTTCCCAATGATATCGACAGTGTGCATGGCGATACAGAGAGTGTCACCAGTGATATAGACAGTGTGTGTGGTGATACAGAGATACAGAGTGATACAGAGTGTCCTCAGTGATATTGACAGTGTTCACGGTGATACAGTGTCCCCAGTGATATAGACAGTGTTTGTGGTGATAATGAGAGTGTTCCCAGTGATATAGACAGTGTTCGTGGTGATGCAGAGTATCCCCAGTGATATAGACAGTGTTCGTGTTGATACAGAGCACTCCCAGTGACACAGACTGTGTTCCTGGTGATACAGAGCGTGTTCACAGTGATATTGACGGTGTTCGTGATGACACAGAGTGTCCCCAGTGATATAGATAATGTTTGTGGTGATACAGAGAGTCTCCGCAGTGATACAGACAGTGTTCGTGGGTGATACAGAGAGTGTTCCCAGTGATATAGACAGTGTGCATGGTGATACAGAGAGTGTCACCAGTGATATAGACAGTGTTTGTGGTGATACAGAGAGTGTTCCCAGTGATATAGACTGTGTTCGTGGTTTTACAGAGAGTGATCCCAGTGATATAGACAGTGGTCGTGGTGATACAGAAAGTGTTCCCAGTGATATAGACAGTGTTCCTGGTGATACAGAGAGTGTCCCCAGTGATATATTATCAGTGTTCGTAGTGATACAGAGCATTCCCAGTGACACAGACTTTGTTCCTGGTGATACAGAGAGTGTTCACAGTGATATTGACGGTGTTCGTGATGACACAGAGTGTTCCCAGTGATATAGACAATGTTCCTGGTGATACAGAGAATGTTCCCAATGATGTAGACAGTGTTCGTGGTGATACAGTGTGTCCCCAGAAATATAGACAACGAGAGTGTTCCCAGTGATATAGACAGTGTTTGTGGTGACACAGAGAGTGTTCCCAGTGATATAGACAGTGTTTGTGGTGACAAAGAGAGTGTTCCCAGTGATATAGACTGTGTTTGTCGTGACACAGAGAGTGTTCACAGTGATATAGACAGTGTTCCTGGTGATACAGAGAGTGTTCACAGTGATATAGACAGTGTTTGTGGTGATACAGAGAGTGTTCCCACTGACATAGACAGTGTTCGTGGTGATACAGTGTTCCCAGTGATATAGACAGTGTTCGTGGTGATACAGAGAGTGTTCCCAGTGATATAGACAGTGTTCGTGGTGATACAGAGAGTGTTCCCAGTGATATAGACAGTGTTTCTGGTGATAGAGAGAGTGTTCCCAGTGATATAGACAGTGTTTGTGTTGATACAGAGAGTGTTCTCAGTGATATAGACAGTGTTCGTGGTGATACAGAGAGTGTTCCCAGTGATATAGACAGTGTTTCTGGTGATAGAGAGAGTGTTCCCAGTGATATAGACAGTGTTCCTGGTGATACAGAGAGTGTTGCCAATGATTTAGACAGTGTTCGTGGTGATACAGAGAGTCCCTAGTGGTATAGACAGTGTTTGTGGTGATACAGAGAGCATTCCCAGTGATATAGACATTGTTCTTGGTAATACAGAGAGTATTCCCAGTGATATAGACAGTGTCCCTGGTGATACAGAGAGTGTTCGTGGTGAGACAGAGAGTCTTCCCAGTGATATTGACAGTGTTCGTGGTGACACAGAGTGTCCCCAGTGATATAGACAGTGTTTTTGGTGATACAGAGAGTCTTCCCAGTGATACAGACTGTGTTTCTGGTGACACAGAGAGTGTTTACAGTGATATTGACTGTGTACGTGACGGCGCAGAGTGTCCCCAGTGATATAGACAGTGTTTGTGGTGATACAGAGTATCCCCAGTGATATATTATCAGTGTTCGTGGTGATACAGAGCGTTCCCAGTGACACAGACTGTGTTCCTGGTGATACAGAGAGTGTTCACAGTGATATTGACGGTGTTCGTGATGACACAGAGTGTCTCCAGTGGTATAGACAGTGTTTGTGGTGATACAGAGTATCCCCAGTGATATAGACCGTTTTCGTAGTGATACAGAGAATGTTCCCAGTGATGTAGACAGTGTTCCTGGTGATACAGAGAGCATTCCCAGTGATATAGACAGTGTTCGTGGTGATACAGAGAGTGTCCCCAGTGATATAGACAGTGTTCGTGGTGTTACAGAGAGTGTTCCCAGTGATACAAACATTGTTCGTGGTGATACAGAGAGTATTCCCAGTGATATAGGCAGTGTCCCTGGTGAGACACAGAGTGTTCGTGGTCACACAGAGAGTGTTCCCAGTGATGTAGACAATGTTTGTGGAGATACAGACAATGTCCCCAGTGATATCGACAGTGTTCGTGGTGATACAGAGAGTGTTCCCAGTGATATAGACGGTGTTTGTGGTGAGACAGAGAGTGTTCCCAGTGATATAGACAGTATTCGTGGTGATACAGAGAGTATTCCCAGTGATATAGACAGTGTTCGTGGTGATACAGAGAGTGTTCCCAGTGATATAGACAGTATTCGTGGTGATACAGAGAGTATTCCCAGTGATATAGGCAGTGTTCCTGGTGATACAGAGAGTGTTCCCAGTGATATAGACAGTGTTTGTGGTGATACAGAGTGTTCACAGTGATATAGACAGTGTTTGTGGTGATCCACAGAGTGTTCCCAGTGATATAGACAGTGTTCCTGGTGATACAGAGAGTGTTCCCAGTGATATAGACAGTGTGTGTGGTGATACAGTGTGTGTTCCCAGTGATACAGACAATATTCATGGTGAGACAGAGAGCATTCCCAGTGAAATAGGCAGCATTCCTGGAAATACAGAGAGTGTACCCAGTGATATAGACAGTGTTCGTGGTGATACAGAGAGTGTTCCCAGTGCTATAGACAGTTTTCTTGGTGATACAGAGAGTGTTCCCAGTGATGTAGACAGTGGTCGTGGTGATACAGAGAGTGTTCACAGTGATGTAGACAGAGTTCGTGGTGATACAGAGAGTGTTCCCAGTGCTATAGACAGTGTTCTTGGTGATATAGAGAGTGTTCCCAGTGATATACACAGTCTTCGTGGTGATACAGAGTGTCCCCAGTGATATAGACAGTGTTCATGGTGATGCAGAGTGTCACTAGTGATATAGACAGTGGTTGTGGTGATACAGAGAATATTCCCAGTGATATAGACAGTGTACGTCGTGGTACAGAGTGTTCCCAATGATGTACACAGTGTGTGTGGTGATACAGACTGTTCCCAATGATATAGACAGTGTGCGTGGTGACACAGTGAGTGCTCCCAGTGATATAGACAGTATTCATTGTGATACAGTGTTCCCAGTGATATAGACAGTATTTGTGGTGATACAAAGAGTGTTCCCAGTGATATACACAGTGTACATGGTGATACAGAATGATCCCAATGATATAGACAGGGTTTGTGGTGATACTGAGAGTGTCCCCAGTGATACAGACAGTCTTCGTGGTGATACAGAGTGTCCCCAGTGATATAGACAGTGTTCGTGGAGACGCATAGAGTGTTCCCAGTGATATAGACAGTGTTCCTGGTGATACAGAGAGTGTTCCCAGTGATATAGACAGTATTCCTGGTGACGCATAGAGTGTTCCCAGTGATATAGAAAGTGTTCGTGGTGATACAGAGAGGGTTTCCAGTGATATAGACTGTTCGTGGTGACACAGAGAATTATTCCCATTGATATCGACAGTGTTTGTGGTGACACAGAGAGTGTCCCCAGTGATATAGACAGTGTTCATGGTGATGCAGAGTGTCACTAGTGATATAGACAGTGGTTGTGGTGAGACAGAGAATATTCCCAGTGATATAGACAGTGTACGTCGTGGTACAGAGTGTTCCCAGTGATATAGACAGTGTGCATGGTGATACAGAGTGTTCCCAGTGATATAGACAGTATTTGTGGTGATACAGAGAGTGTTTCCAGTGATATACACAGTGTACATGGTGATACAGAATGATCCCAATGATATAGACAGTGTTCCTGGTGATACAGAACGTGTTCCCCGTGATATAGACAGTGTTTGTGGTGATACAGAGAGTGTTCCCAGTGATATGGACAGTGTTTGTGGTGATACAGAGAGTGTTCCCAGTGATATAGACAGTGTTCCTGGTGATACACAGAGTGTCCCCAGTGATATCGACAGTGTTCATGGTGATACAGAGTGTCCCCAGTGATATATTATCAGTGTTCGTGGTGATACAGAGCATTCCCAGTGACACAGACTGTGTTCCTGGTGATACAGAGAGTGTTCACAGTGATATTGACGGTGTTCGTGATGACACAGAGTGTTCCCAGTGATATAGACAGTGTTTGTGGTGATACAGAGAGTCTCTGCAGTGATACAGACAGTGTTCGTGGTGATACAGAGAGTGTTCTCAGTGATATAGACAGTGTTCGTGGTGATACAGAGAGTGATCCCAGTGATATAGACAGTGTTCCTGGTGGTACAGAGAATGTCCCCAGTGATATAGATAGTTTTATGGTTATACAGCGAGTGTCCCCAGTGATATAGACAGTGTTCGTGGTGATACAGAGAGTGTTCCCAGAGATATAGACAGTGTTCGTGGTGATACAGTGTGTCCCCAGAAATATAGACAGTGTTCGTGGTGATACAGAGAGTGTTCCCAGTGATATAGACAGTGTTCATGGTAATACAGAGTGTTCCCAGTGATATAGACAGTGTTTGTGGTGACACAGAGAGTGTTCCCAGTGATATAGACAGTGTTCCTGGAGATACAGACAATGTCCCCAGTGATATAGACAGTGTTCGTGGTGATTCAGAGAGTGTTCCCAGTGATATAGACAGTGTTCGTGGTGAAACAGAGAGTGTTCCCAGTGATATAGACAGTGTTCCTGGTGACAACGAGAGTATTCCCAGTGATATAGACAGTGTTCCTGGTGACACAGAGAGTGTCTCCAGTGGTATAGACAGTGTTCATAGTGATACAGAGAATGTTCCCAGTGATATAGACAGTGTTCGTGCTGATACAGGCAGTGTTCCCAGTGATATAGACAGTGTTTGTGGTGATACAGAAAGTGTTCCCAGTGATATAGACAGTGTTTGTGGTGATACAGTGTTCATGGTGATACAGAAGAGTGTTCCCAATGATATCGACAGTGTGCATGGCGATACAGAGAGTGTCACCAGTGATATAGACAGTGTGTGTGGTGATACAGAGATACAGAGTGATACAGAGTGTCCTCAGTGATATTGACAGTGTTCACGGTGATACAGTGTCCCCAGTGATATAGACAGTGTTTGTGGTGATAATGAGAGTGTTCCCAGTGATATAGACAGTGTTCGTGGTGATGCAGAGTATCCCCAGTGATATAGACAGTGTTCGTGTTGATACAGAGCACTCCCAGTGACACAGACTGTGTTCCTGGTGATACAGAGCGTGTTCACAGTGATATTGACGGTGTTCGTGATGACACAGAGTGTCCCCAGTGATATAGATAATGTTTGTGGTGATACAGAGAGTCTCCGCAGTGATACAGACAGTGTTCGTGGGTGATACAGAGAGTGTTCCCAGTGATATAGACAGTGTGCATGGTGATACAGAGAGTGTCACCAGTGATATAGACAGTGTTTGTGGTGATACAGAGAGTGTTCCCAGTGATATAGACTGTGTTCGTGGTTTTACAGAGAGTGATCCCAGTGATATAGACAGTGGTCGTGGTGATACAGAAAGTGTTCCCAGTGATATAGACAGTGTTCCTGGTGATACAGAGAGTGTCCCCAGTGATATATTATCAGTGTTCGTAGTGATACAGAGCATTCCCAGTGACACAGACTTTGTTCCTGGTGATACAGAGAGTGTTCACAGTGATATTGACGGTGTTCGTGATGACACAGAGTGTTCCCAGTGATATAGACAATGTTCCTGGTGATACAGAGAATGTTCCCAATGATGTAGACAGTGTTCGTGGTGATACAGTGTGTCCCCAGAAATATAGACAACGAGAGTGTTCCCAGTGATATAGACAGTGTTTGTGGTGACACAGAGAGTGTTCCCAGTGATATAGACAGTGTTTGTGGTGACAAAGAGAGTGTTCCCAGTGATATAGACTGTGTGTGTTTGTCGTGACACAGAGAGTGTTCACAGTGATATAGACAGTGTTCCTGGTGATACAGAGAGTGTTCACAGTGATATAGACAGTGTTTGTGGTGATACAGAGAGTGTTCCCACTGACATAGACAGTGTTCGTGGTGATACAGTGTTCCCAGTGATATAGACAGTGTTCGTGGTGATACAGAGAGTGTTCCCAGTGATATAGACAGTGTTCGTGGTGATACAGAGAGTGTTCCCAGTGATATAGACAGTGTTTCTGGTGATAGAGAGAGTGTTCCCAGTGATATAGACAGTGTTTGTGTTGATACAGAGAGTGTTCTCAGTGATATAGACAGTGTTCGTGGTGATACAGAGAGTGTTCCCAGTGATATAGACAGTGTTTCTGGTGATAGAGAGAGTGTTCCCAGTGATATAGACAGTGTTCCTGGTGATACAGAGAGTGTTGCCAATGATTTAGACAGTGTTCGTGGTGATACAGAGAGTCCCTAGTGGTATAGACAGTGTTTGTGGTGATACAGAGAGCATTCCCAGTGATATAGACATTGTTCTTGGTAATACAGAGAGTATTCCCAGTGATATAGACAGTGTCCCTGGTGATACAGAGAGTGTTCGTGGTGAGACAGAGAGTCTTCCCAGTGATATTGACAGTGTTCGTGGTGACACAGAGTGTCCCCAGTGATATAGACAGTGTTTTTGGTGATACAGAGAGTCTTCCCAGTGATACAGACTGTGTTTCTGGTGACACAGAGAGTGTTTACAGTGATATTGACTGTGTACGTGACGGCGCAGAGTGTCCCCAGTGATATAGACAGTGTTTGTGGTGATACAGAGTATCCCCAGTGATATATTATCAGTGTTCGTGGTGATACAGAGCGTTCCCAGTGACACAGACTGTGTTCCTGGTGATACAGAGAGTGTTCACAGTGATATTGACGGTGTTCGTGATGACACAGAGTGTCTCCAGTGGTATAGACAGTGTTTGTGGTGATACAGAGTATCCCCAGTGATATAGACCGTTTTCGTAGTGATACAGAGAATGTTCCCAGTGATGTAGACAGTGTTCCTGGTGATACAGAGAGCATTCCCAGTGATATAGACAGTGTTCGTGGTGATACAGAGAGTGTCCCCAGTGATATAGACAGTGTTCGTGGTGTTACAGAGAGTGTTCCCAGTGATACAAACATTGTTCGTGGTGATACAGAGAGTATTCCCAGTGATATAGGCAGTGTCCCTGGTGAGACACAGAGTGTTCGTGGTCACACAGAGAGTGTTCCCAGTGATGTAGACAATGTTTGTGGAGATACAGACAATGTCCCCAGTGATATCGACAGTGTTCGTGGTGATACAGAGAGTGTTCCCAGTGATATAGACGGTGTTTGTGGTGAGACAGAGAGTGTTCCCAGTGATATAGACAGTATTCGTGGTGATACAGAGAGTATTCCCAGTGATATAGACAGTGTTCGTGGTGATACAGAGAGTGTTCCCAGTGATATAGACAGTATTCGTGGTGATACAGAGAGTATTCCCAGTGATATAGGCAGTGTTCCTGGTGATACAGAGAGTGTTCCCAGTGATATAGACAGTGTTTGTGGTGATACAGAGTGTTCACAGTGATATAGACAGTGTTTGTGGTGATCCACAGAGTGTTCCCAGTGATATAGACAGTGTTCCTGGTGATACAGAGAGTGTTCCCAGTGATATAGACAGTGTGTGTGGTGATACAGTGTGTGTTCCCAGTGATACAGACAATATTCATGGTGAGACAGAGAGCATTCCCAGTGAAATAGGCAGCATTCCTGGAAATACAGAGAGTGTACCCAGTGATATAGACAGTGTTCGTGGTGATACAGAGAGTGTTCCCAGTGCTATAGACAGTTTTCTTGGTGATACAGAGAGTGTTCCCAGTGATGTAGACAGTGGTCGTGGTGATACAGAGAGTGTTCACAGTGATGTAGACAGAGTTCGTGGTGATACAGAGAGTGTTCCCAGTGCTATAGACAGTGTTCTTGGTGATATAGAGAGTGTTCCCAGTGATATACACAGTCTTCGTGGTGATACAGAGTGTCCCCAGTGATATAGACAGTGTTCATGGTGATGCAGAGTGTCACTAGTGATATAGACAGTGGTTGTGGTGATACAGAGAATATTCCCAGTGATATAGACAGTGTACGTCGTGGTACAGAGTGTTCCCAATGATGTACACAGTGTGTGTGGTGATACAGACTGTTCCCAATGATATAGACAGTGTGCGTGGTGACACAGTGAGTGCTCCCAGTGATATAGACAGTATTCATTGTGATACAGTGTTCCCAGTGATATAGACAGTATTTGTGGTGATACAAAGAGTGTTCCCAGTGATATACACAGTGTACATGGTGATACAGAATGATCCCAATGATATAGACAGGGTTTGTGGTGATACTGAGAGTGTCCCCAGTGATACAGACAGTCTTCGTGGTGATACAGAGTGTCCCCAGTGATATAGACAGTGTTCGTGGAGACGCATAGAGTGTTCCCAGTGATATAGACAGTGTTCCTGGTGATACAGAGAGTGTTCCCAGTGATATAGACAGTATTCCTGGTGACGCATAGAGTGTTCCCAGTGATATAGAAAGTGTTCGTGGTGATACAGAGAGGGTTTCCAGTGATATAGACTGTTCGTGGTGACACAGAGAATTATTCCCATTGATATCGACAGTGTTTGTGGTGACACAGAGAGTGTCCCCAGTGATATAGACAGTGTTCATGGTGATGCAGAGTGTCACTAGTGATATAGACAGTGGTTGTGGTGAGACAGAGAATATTCCCAGTGATATAGACAGTGTACGTCGTGGTACAGAGTGTTCCCAGTGATATAGACAGTGTGCATGGTGATACAGAGTGTTCCCAGTGATATAGACAGTATTTGTGGTGATACAGAGAGTGTTTCCAGTGATATACACAGTGTACATGGTGATACAGAATGATCCCAATGATATAGACAGTGTTCCTGGTGATACAGAACGTGTTCCCCGTGATATAGACAGTGTTTGTGGTGATACAGAGAGTGTTCCCAGTGATATGGACAGTGTTTGTGGTGATACAGAGAGTGTTCCCAGTGATATAGACAGTGTTCCTGGTGATACACAGAGTGTCCCCAGTGATATCGACAGTGTTCATGGTGATACAGAGTGTCCCCAGTGATATATTATCAGTGTTCGTGGTGATACAGAGCATTCCCAGTGACACAGACTGTGTTCCTGGTGATACAGAGAGTGTTCACAGTGATATTGACGGTGTTCGTGATGACACAGAGTGTTCCCAGTGATATAGACAGTGTTTGTGGTGATACAGAGAGTCTCTGCAGTGATACAGACAGTGTTCGTGGTGATACAGAGAGTGTTCTCAGTGATATAGACAGTGTTCGTGGTGATACAGAGAGTGATCCCAGTGATATAGACAGTGTTCCTGGTGGTACAGAGAATGTCCCCAGTGATATAGATAGTTTTATGGTTGTACAGCGAGTGTCCCCAGTGATATAGACAGTGTTCGTGGTGATACAGAGAGTGTTCCCAGAGATATAGACAGTGTTCGTGGTGATACAGTGTGTCCCCAGAAATATAGACAGTGTTCGTGGTGATACAGAGAGTGTTCCCAGTGATATAGACAGTGTTCATGGTAATACAGAGTGTTCCCAGTGATATAGACAGTGTTTGTGGTGACACAGAGAGTGTTCCCAGTGATATAGACAGTGTTCCTGGAGATACAGACAATGTCCCCAGTGATATAGACAGTGTTCGTGGTGATTCAGAGAGTGTTCCCAGTGATATAGACAGTGTTCGTGGTGAAACAGAGAGTGTTCCCAGTGATATAGACAGTGTTCCTGGTGACAACGAGAGTATTCCCAGTGATATAGACAGTGTTCCTGGTGACACAGAGAGTGTCTCCAGTGGTATAGACAGTGTTCATAGTGATACAGAGAATGTTCCCAGTGATATAGACAGTGTTCGTGCTGATACAGGCAGTGTTCCCAGTGATATAGACAGTGTTTGTGGTGATACAGAAAGTGTTCCCAGTGATATAGACAGTGTTTGTGGTGATACAGTGTTCATGGTGATACAGAAGAGTGTTCCCAATGATATCGACAGTGTGCATGGCGATACAGAGAGTGTCACCAGTGATATAGACAGTGTGTGTGGTGATACAGAGATACAGAGTGATACAGAGTGTCCTCAGTGATATTGACAGTGTTCACGGTGATACAGTGTCCCCAGTGATATAGACAGTGTTTGTGGTGATAATGAGAGTGTTCCCAGTGATATAGACAGTGTTCGTGGTGATGCAGAGTATCCCCAGTGATATAGACAGTGTTCGTGTTGATACAGAGCACTCCCAGTGACACAGACTGTGTTCCTGGTGATACAGAGCGTGTTCACAGTGATATTGACGGTGTTCGTGATGACACAGAGTGTCCCCAGTGATATAGATAATGTTTGTGGTGATACAGAGAGTCTCCGCAGTGATACAGACAGTGTTCGTGGGTGATACAGAGAGTGTTCCCAGTGATATAGACAGTGTGCATGGTGATACAGAGAGTGTCACCAGTGATATAGACAGTGTTTGTGGTGATACAGAGAGTGTTCCCAGTGATATAGACTGTGTTCGTGGTTTTACAGAGAGTGATCCCAGTGATATAGACAGTGGTCGTGGTGATACAGAAAGTGTTCCCAGTGATATAGACAGTGTTCCTGGTGATACAGAGAGTGTCCCCAGTGATATATTATCAGTGTTCGTAGTGATACAGAGCATTCCCAGTGACACAGACTTTGTTCCTGGTGATACAGAGAGTGTTCACAGTGATATTGACGGTGTTCGTGATGACACAGAGTGTTCCCAGTGATATAGACAATGTTCCTGGTGATACAGAGAATGTTCCCAATGATGTAGACAGTGTTCGTGGTGATACAGTGTGTCCCCAGAAATATAGACAACGAGAGTGTTCCCAGTGATATAGACAGTGTTTGTGGTGACACAGAGAGTGTTCCCAGTGACATAGACAGTGTTTGTGGTGACAAAGAGAGTGTTCCCAGTGATATAGACTGTGTTTGTCGTGACACAGAGAGTGTTCACAGTGATATAGACAGTGTTCCTGGTGATACAGAGAGTGTTCACAGTGATATAGACAGTGTTTGTGGTGATACAGAGAGTGTTCCCACTGACATAGACAGTGTTCGTGGTGATACAGTGTTCCCAGTGATATAGACAGTGTTCGTGGTGATACAGAGAGTGTTCCCAGTGATATAGACAGTGTTCGTGGTGATACAGAGAGTGTTCCCAGTGATATAGACAGTGTTTCTGGTGATAGAGAGAGTGTTCCCAGTGATATAGACAGTGTTTGTGTTGATACAGAGAGTGTTCTCAGTGATATAGACAGTGTTCGTGGTGATACAGAGAGTGTTCCCAGTGATATAGACAGTGTTTCTGGTGATAGAGAGAGTGTTCCCAGTGATATAGACAGTGTTCCTGGTGATACAGAGAGTGTTGCCAATGATTTAGACAGTGTTCGTGGTGATACAGAGAGTCCCTAGTGGTATAGACAGTGTTTGTGGTGATACAGAGAGCATTCCCAGTGATATAGACATTGTTCTTGGTAATACAGAGAGTATTCCCAGTGATATAGACAGTGTCCCTGGTGATACAGAGAGTGTTCGTGGTGAGACAGAGAGTCTTCCCAGTGATATTGACAGTGTTCGTGGTGACACAGAGTGTCCCCAGTGATATAGACAGTGTTTTTGGTGATACAGAGAGTCTTCCCAGTGATACAGACTGTGTTTCTGGTGACACAGAGAGTGTTTACAGTGATATTGACTGTGTACGTGACGGCGCAGAGTGTCCCCAGTGATATAGACAGTGTTTGTGGTGATACAGAGTATCCCCAGTGATATATTATCAGTGTTCGTGGTGATACAGAGCGTTCCCAGTGACACAGACTGTGTTCCTGGTGATACAGAGAGTGTTCACAGTGATATTGACGGTGTTCGTGATGACACAGAGTGTCTCCAGTGGTATAGACAGTGTTTGTGGTGATACAGAGTATCCCCAGTGATATAGACCGTTTTCGTAGTGATACAGAGAATGTTCCCAGTGATGTAGACAGTGTTCCTGGTGATACAGAGAGCATTCCCAGTGATATAGACAGTGTTCGTGGTGATACAGAGAGTGTCCCCAGTGATATAGACAGTGTTCGTGGTGTTACAGAGAGTGTTCCCAGTGATACAAACATTGTTCGTGGTGATACAGAGAGTATTCCCAGTGATATAGGCAGTGTCCCTGGTGAGACACAGAGTGTTCGTGGTCACACAGAGAGTGTTCCCAGTGATGTAGACAATGTTTGTGGAGATACAGACAATGTCCCCAGTGATATCGACAGTGTTCGTGGTGATACAGAGAGTGTTCCCAGTGATATAGACGGTGTTTGTGGTGAGACAGAGAGTGTTCCCAGTGATATAGACAGTATTCGTGGTGATACAGAGAGTATTCCCAGTGATATAGACAGTGTTCGTGGTGATACAGAGAGTGTTCCCAGTGATATAGACAGTATTCGTGGTGATACAGAGAGTATTCCCAGTGATATAGGCAGTGTTCCTGGTGATACAGAGAGTGTTCCCAGTGATATAGACAGTGTTTGTGGTGATACAGAGTGTTCACAGTGATATAGACAGTGTTTGTGGTGATCCACAGAGTGTTCCCAGTGATATAGACAGTGTTCCTGGTGATACAGAGAGTGTTCCCAGTGATATAGACAGTGTGTGTGGTGATACAGTGTGTGTTCCCAGTGATACAGACAATATTCATGGTGAGACAGAGAGCATTCCCAGTGAAATAGGCAGCATTCCTGGAAATACAGAGAGTGTACCCAGTGATATAGACAGTGTTCGTGGTGATACAGAGAGTGTTCCCAGTGCTATAGACAGTTTTCTTGGTGATACAGAGAGTGTTCCCAGTGATGTAGACAGTGGTCGTGGTGATACAGAGAGTGTTCACAGTGATGTAGACAGAGTTCGTGGTGATACAGAGAGTGTTCCCAGTGCTATAGACAGTGTTCTTGGTGATATAGAGAGTGTTCCCAGTGATATACACAGTCTTCGTGGTGATACAGAGTGTCCCCAGTGATATAGACAGTGTTCATGGTGATGCAGAGTGTCACTAGTGATATAGACAGTGGTTGTGGTGATACAGAGAATATTCCCAGTGATATAGACAGTGTACGTCGTGGTACAGAGTGTTCCCAATGATGTACACAGTGTGTGTGGTGATACAGACTGTTCCCAATGATATAGACAGTGTGCGTGGTGACACAGTGAGTGCTCCCAGTGATATAGACAGTATTCATTGTGATACAGTGTTCCCAGTGATATAGACAGTATTTGTGGTGATACAAAGAGTGTTCCCAGTGATATACACAGTGTACATGGTGATACAGAATGATCCCAATGATATAGACAGGGTTTGTGGTGATACTGAGAGTGTCCCCAGTGATACAGACAGTCTTCGTGGTGATACAGAGTGTCCCCAGTGATATAGACAGTGTTCGTGGAGACGCATAGAGTGTTCCCAGTGATATAGACAGTGTTCCTGGTGATACAGAGAGTGTTCCCAGTGATATAGACAGTATTCCTGGTGACGCATAGAGTGTTCCCAGTGATATAGAAAGTGTTCGTGGTGATACAGAGAGGGTTTCCAGTGATATAGACTGTTCGTGGTGACACAGAGAATTATTCCCATTGATATCGACAGTGTTTGTGGTGACACAGAGAGTGTCCCCAGTGATATAGACAGTGTTCATGGTGATGCAGAGTGTCACTAGTGATATAGACAGTGGTTGTGGTGAGACAGAGAATATTCCCAGTGATATAGACAGTGTACGTCGTGGTACAGAGTGTTCCCAGTGATATAGACAGTGTGCATGGTGATACAGAGTGTTCCCAGTGATATAGACAGTATTTGTGGTGATACAGAGAGTGTTTCCAGTGATATACACAGTGTACATGGTGATACAGAATGATCCCAATGATATAGACAGTGTTCCTGGTGATACAGAACGTGTTCCCCGTGATATAGACAGTGTTTGTGGTGATACAGAGAGTGTTCCCAGTGATATGGACAGTGTTTGTGGTGATACAGAGAGTGTTCCCAGTGATATAGACAGTGTTCCTGGTGATACACAGAGTGTCCCCAGTGATATCGACAGTGTTCATGGTGATACAGAGTGTCCCCAGTGATATATTATCAGTGTTCGTGGTGATACAGAGCATTCCCAGTGACACAGACTGTGTTCCTGGTGATACAGAGAGTGTTCCCAGTGATATAGACAGTGTTTGTGGTGATACAGAGAGTCTCTGCAGTGATACAGACAGTGTTCGTGGTGATACAGAGAGTGTTCTCAGTGATATAGACAGTGTTCGTGGTGATACAGAGAGTGATCCCAGTGATATAGACAGTGTTCCTGGTGGTACAGAGAATGTCCCCAGTGATATAGATAGTTTTATGGTTATACAGCGAGTGTCCCCAGTGATATAGACAGTGTTCGTGGTGATACAGAGAGTGTTCCCAGAGATATAGACAGTGTTCGTGGTGATACAGTGTGTCCCCAGAAATATAGACAGTGTTCGTGGTGATACAGAGAGTGTTCCCAGTGATATAGACAGTGTTCATGGTAATACAGAGTGTTCCCAGTGATATAGACAGTGTTTGTGGTGACACAGAGAGTGTTCCCAGTGATATAGACAGTGTTCCTGGAGATACAGACAATGTCCCCAGTGATATAGACAGTGTTCGTGGTGATTCAGAGAGTGTTCCCAGTGATATAGACAGTGTTCGTGGTGAAACAGAGAGTGTTCCCAGTGATATAGACAGTGTTCCTGGTGACAACGAGAGTGTTCCCAGTGATATAGACAGTGTTTGTGGTGACACAGAGAGTGTTCCCAGTGATATAGACAGTGTTTGTGGTGACAAAGAGAGTGTTCCCAGTGATATAGACTGTGTTTGTCGTGACACAGAGACATTTCACAGTGATATAGACAGTGTTCCTGGTGATACAGAGAGTGTTCACAGTGATATAGACAGTGTTTGTGGTGATACAGAGAGTGTTCCCACTGACATAGACAGTGTTCGTGGTGATACAGTGTTCCCAGTGATATAGACAGTGTTCGTGGTGATACAGAGAGTGTTCCCAGTGATATAGACAGTGTTTGTGGTGATACAGAGAGTGTTCCCAGTGATATAGACAGTGTTTCTGGTGATAGAGAGAGTGTTCCCAGTGATATAGACAGTGTTCGTGGCGATACAGAGAGTGTTCCCAGTGATATAGACAGTGTTCGTGGTGATACAGAGAGTGTTCCCAGTGATATAGACAGTGTTTCTGGTGATAGAGAGAGTGTTCCCAGTGATATAGACAGTGTTCCTGGTGACACAGGGTGTCCCCAGTGACATAGACAATGTTCATGGTGATACAGAGAGTGTTGCCAATGATTTAGACAGTGTTCGTGGTGATACAGAGAGTCCCTAGTTGTATAGACAGTGTTTGTGGTGATACAGAGAGCATTCCCAGTGATATAGACATTGTTCTTGGTAATACAGAGAGTATTCCCAGTGATATAGACAGTGTCCCTGGTGATACAGAGAGTGTTCGTGGTGAGACAGAGAGTCTTCCCAGTGATATAGACAGTGTTCGTGGTGACACAGAGTGTCCCCAGTGATATAGACAGTGTTTTTGGTGATACAGAGAGTCTTCCCAGTGATACAGACTGTGTTTCTGGTGACACAGAGAGTGTTTACAGTGATATTGACTGTGTACGTGACGGCGCAGAGTGTCCCCAGTGATATAGACAGTGTTTGTGGTGATACAGAGTGTCCCCAGTGATATATGATCAGTGTTCGTGGTGAGACAGAGCGTTGCCAGTGACACAGACTGTGTTCCTGGTGATACAGAGAGTCTTCACAGTGATATTGACGGTATCCGTGATGACACAGAGTGTCTCCAGTGGTATAGACAGTGTTCGTGGTAATACAGAGAGTGTCCCCAGTGATATAGACACTATTCATTGTGATACAGTGTTCCCAGTGATATAGACAGTGTGCGTGGTGATACAGAGAGTGTTCCCTGTGATATAGACAGCGTTTGTGGTGATACAGAGCGTTCTCAGTGATACAGACAGTGTTCGTGGTGTTACAGAGAGTGTCCCCAATGATATAGACAGTGTTTGTGGTGATACAGAGAGTCTCCCCAGTGATACAGACAGTGTTCGTGGTGATACAGAGAGTGTTCCCAGTGATATAGACAGTGTGCATGGTTATACAGAGTTTGCCCAGCGATATAGACAGTGTTCGTGGAGACACAGAGAGTGTTCCCAGTGATATAGACAGTGTTCGTGCTGATACAGAGAGCGTTCCCAGTGATATCGACAGTGTTCGTGGTGACACAGAGAGTGCTCCTAGTGATATACACACTATTCATTGTGATACAGTGTCCCCAGTGATATAGTCAGTGTGCGTGGTGATACAGAGAGTGTCCCCAGTGATATAGACAGTGTGCATGGTGATTCAGAGTGTCCCTAGTGATATAGTCAGCATTCCTGGTGATACTGAGAGTGTCCCCAGTGATATAGACAGTGCTGCTGGTGATACAGAGAGTGATCCCAGTGATATAGGCAGTGTGCGTGGTGATACAGAGAGTGTTTCCAGTGATATAGACAGTGCTTGTGGTGATACAGAGAGTGTTCCCAGTGATACAGACTGTGTTCCTGGTGGCACAGAGAGTGTTCACAGTGATATTGATGGGGTTCGTGATGGCACAGAGTGTCCCCAGTGATATAGACAGTGTTTGTGGTGATACAGGGAGTCTCCGAAGTGATATAGAGAGTTTTCATGGTGATACAGAGAGTGTTCCCAGTGTGCATGGTGATACAGAGTTTTCCCAGTGATATAGACAGTGTTCATGGAGACACAGAGAGTGTTCCCAGTGATATAGACAGTGTTCATGCTGATACAGAGAGTGTTCCAGTGATATAGACAGTGCTTGTGGTGATACAGAGAGTGTTGCCAGTGATATAGACAGTGTTTGTGGTGATACAGAGTATTCCCAGTGATATAGACAGTGTTCCTGGTGATACACAGAGTGTCCCCAGTGATATGGACAGTGTTCATGCTGATACAGAGAGTGTTCCCAGTGATATAGACAGTGTTTGTGGTGATACAGAGAGTGTTCCCAGTTTTATAGACAGTGTTCCTGGTGATACACAGAGTGTCCCCAGTGATATGGACAGTGTTCCTGTTGATACAGAGAGTATTCACAGTGATATTGATGGTGTTCGTGATGACACAGAGTATCCCCAGTGATATAGACAATGTTCGTAGTGATACAGAGAATGTTCCCAGTTATATAGACAGTGTTCGTGGTGATACAAAGAGTGTCCCCAGTGATATAGACATTGTTCCTGGTGATACAAAGAGTTTTCCCAGTGATATAGACAGTGTTTGTGGTGATACAGAGAGTATTCCCAGTGATATAGACAGCATTTCTGGTGATACAAAGAGTTTTCCCAGTGATATAGACAGTGTTTGTGGTGATACAGAGAGTTTTCCAAGTGATATAGACAGTGTTTGTGGTGATACAGAGAGTCTCCCCAGTGATACAGAGAGTGTTCCCAGTGATACAGACAGTGTGCATGGTTATGCAGAGTTTGCCCAGTGATATAGACAGTGCTCGTGGAGACACAGAGAGTGTTCCCAGTGATATAGACAGTGTTCGTGCTGATACAGAGAGCGTTCCCAGTGATATTGACAGTGTTCGTGGTGACACAGAGAGTGTTCCCAGTGATATAGACACTATTCGTTGTGATACAGTGTTCCCAGCGATATAGACAGTTTGCGTGGTGATACAGAGAGTGTTCCCAGTGATATAGACAGTATTCCTGGTGACGCATAGAGTGTTCCCAGTGATATAGACAATGTTCGTGGTGATGCAGAGAGTGTTTCCAGTGATATAGACTGTTCATGGTGACACAGAGAGTGTTCCCATTGATATCAACAGTGTTTGTGGTGACACAGAGAGTGTTCCCAGTGACATAGACAGTGTTCCTGGTGATACACGGAGTGTCCCCAGTGATATAGACAGTGGTTGTGGTCATACAGAGAATATTCCCAGTGATATAGACAGTGTACGTCGTGGTACAGAGTGTTCCCAGTGATATAGACAGTATACGTTGTTATGCAGTGTTCCTAGTGACATAGACAGTGTGCATGGTGACACAGAGTGTTCCCAATGATATACACAGTGTGTGTGGTGACACAGAGTGTCCCAGTGATTTACACAGTGTGCATGGTGATACAGAGTGTTTCCAGTGATATAGACAGTATTTGTGGTGATACAGAGAGTGTTACCAGTGATATAGACAGTGTTGTGGTGATACAGAGAGTGTTGCCAGTGATATAGACAGTGTTTGTGGTGATACAGAGAGTGATCCCAGTGATATAGACAGTGGTCGTGGTGATACAGATAGTGATCCCAGTGATATAGACAGTGGTCGTGGTGATACTGAAAGTGTTCCCAGTGATATAGACAGTGTTCCTGGTGATACAGAGAGTGTCCCCAGTGATATATTATCAGTGTTCGTGGTGATACAGAGCGTTCCCAGTGACACAGACTGTGTTCCTGGTGATACAGAGAGTGTTCACAGTGATATTGACGGTGTTCGTGATGACACAGAGTGTCCCCAGTGATATAAACAGTGTTCCTGGCGATACAGAGAGCATTCCCAGTGATATCGACAGTGTTCGTGGTGACACAGAGAGTGCTCTCAGTGATATAGACAGTATTCGTTGTGATACAGTGATCCCAGTCATGTAGACACAGAGTGTCCCAGTGATATACACATTGTGCGTGGTGATACAGAGTGTGTTTCCAGTGATATAGACAGTGCTTGTGGTGATACAGAGAGTGTTGCCAGTGATATAGACAGTGTTCGCGGTGATACAGAGAGTGTTCCCAGTGATATAGACAGTGTTCCTGGTGATACAGAGAGTGATCCCAGTGATATAGACAGTGTTCGTGGAGAAACAGAGAGTGTTTCCAGTGATATAGACAGTGCTTCTGGTGATACGGAGAGTGTTGCCAGTTATATGGACAATGCTTGTGGTGATACAGAGAGTGTTGCCAGTCATATAGACAGTGTCCGTGGTGATACAGAGAGTGTTCCCAGTGATATAGACAGTGTTCCTGGTGATACAGAGAGTGTTCCCAGTGATATAGACAGTGTTCGTGGAGAAACAGAGAGTGTTTCCAGTGATATAGACAGTGCTTCTGGTGATACGGAGAGTGTTGCCAGTTATATGGACAATGCTTGTGGTGATACAGAGAGTGTTGCCAGTGATATAGACAGTGTTTGTGGTGATACAGAGAGTGTTCCCAGTGATATAAACAGTGTTTGTGGTGATACAGAGAGTGTTCCCAATGATATCGAAAGTGTTCGTGGTGACACAGAGAGTGTTCCCAGTGATATAGACAGTATTCGTTGTGATACAGCGATCCCAGTGATATAGACAGTGTTCCTGGTGATACAGAACGTGTTCCCAGTGATATAGACAGTGTTTGTGGTGATACAGCGAGTGTTCCCAGTGATATAGACATTGTTCCTGGTGATACAAAGATTGTCCCCAGTGATATGGACAGTGTTCATGGTGATAGAGAGTGTCCCCAGTGATATATTATCAGTGTTCGTGGTGATACAGAGCGTTCCCAGTGACACAGACTGTGTTCCTGGTGATACAGAGAGTGTTCACAGTGATATTGACGGTGTTTGTGATGACACAGAGTGTCTCCAGTGGTATAGACAGTGTTTGTGGTGATACAGAGTATCCCCAGTGATATAGACAGTGTTCATAGTGATACAGAGAATGTTCCCAGTGATATCGACAGTGTTCGTGCTGATACAGAGAGTGTCCCCAGTGATATAGACGGTGTTTGTGGTGATACAGAGAATATTCCCAGTGATATAGACAGCATTCCTGGTGATACAGAGAGTGTTTCCAGTGATATAGACAGTGTTCCTGGTGATGCATAGAGTGTTCCCAGTGATATAGACAGTGTTCGTGGTGATACAGAGAGTGATCCCTGTGATATAGACTGTGGTCGTGGTGATACTGAAAGTGTTCCCAGTGATATAGACAGTGTTTGTGGTGGTTCAGAGGGTCCCCAGTGATATAGACAATGTTCCTGGTGATACAGAGAGTGTTTCCAGTGATATAGACAGTGTTCCTGGTGATATAGAAAGTGTTCCCAGTGATATAGACAGTATTCCTGGTGACGCATAGAGTGTTCCCAGTTATATAGACAGTGTTCGTGGTGATACAGAGAGTGTTTCCAGTGATATAGACTGTTCGTGGTGACACAGAGAGTGTTCCCATTGATATCGACAGTGTTTGTGGTGACACAGAGAGTGTTCCCAGTGACATAGACAGTGTTCATGGTGATACACGGAGTGTCCCCAGTGATATAGACAGTGTTCATGGTGATGCAGAGTGTCACCAGTGATATAGACAGTGGTTGTAGTGATACTGTGAATATTCCCAGTGATATAGACAGTGTACGTCGTGGTACAGAGTGTTCCCAGTGATATAGACAGTATTCGTTGTTATACAATGTTCCCAGTGATATGGACAGTGTGCATGGTGACACAGAGTGTTCCCAGTGATATACACAGTTTGTGTGGTGACACAGAGTGTCCCAGTGATATAGACAGTGTTCATGGTGATACAGAGAGTGTTTCCAGTGATATAGACAGTATTTGTGGTGGTACAGAGAGTGTTGCCAGTGATATAGACAGTGTTCGTGGTGATGCAGAGTGTCACCAGTGATATAGACAGTGGTTGTAGTGATACTGTGAATATTCCCAGTGATATAGACAGTGTACGTCGTGGTACAGAGTGTTCCCAGTGATATAGACAGTATTCGTTGTTATACAATGTTCCCAGTGATATAGACAGTGTTCGTGGTGATACAGAATGTGTTGCCAGTGATACAGACAGTGTTTGTGGTGATACAGAGAGTGTCCCCAGTGATATGGACAGTGTTCATGGTGATACAGAGCGTTCCCAGTGACACAGACTGTGTTCCTGGTGATACAGAGAGTGTTCCCAGTGATATAGACACTGTTCATGGTGATACATAGAGTGTTCCCAGTGATATAGACAGTATTTGTGGTGGTACAGAGAGTGTTGCCAGTGATATAGACAGTGCTTGTGGTGATACAGAGAGTGTTCCCAGTGATACAGACACTGTTCGTGGTGATACAGAGAGTGTTTCCAGTGATATAGACAGTACTTGTGGTGGTACAGAGAGTGTTGCCAGTGATATATACAGTGCTTGTGGTGATACTGAGTATTCCCAGTGATATAGACAGTGTTCCTGGTGATACAGAGTGTGTTGCCAGTGATACAGACAGTGTTTGTGGTGATACACAGAGTGTCCCCAGTGATATGGACAGTGTTCATGGTGATACAGAGCGTTCCCAGTGACAAAGACTGTGTTCCTGGTGATATAGAGAGTGTTCACAGTGATATTGACAGTGTTCGTGATGACACAGAGTGTCTCCAGTGGTATAGACAGTGTTTGTGGTCATTCAGAGTGTTCCCAGTGATATAGACAGTGTTCCTGGCGATACAGAGAGTGTTCCGAGAGATATAGACAGTGTTCGTGGTGATACAGAGAGTGTTCCCAGTGATATAGACAGTGTGCATGGTTATACAGAGTTTGCCCAGTGATATCGACAGTGTTCGTGGTGACACAGAGAGTGTCCCCAGTGATATAGACACTATTCGTTGTGATACAGTGTTCCCAGCGATATAGACAGTGTGCGTGGTGATACAGAGAGTGTCCCCAGTGATATAGACAGTGTTTGTGGTGGTTCAGAGGGTCCCCAGTGATATAGACAGTGTTCCTGGTGATACAGAGAGTGTTCCCAGTGATATAGACAGTGTTCCTGGTGATATAGAAAGTGTTCCCAGTGATATAGGCAGTATTCCTGGTGACGCATAGAGTGTTCACAGTGATATAGACAGTGTTCGTGGTGATACAGAGTGTGTTTCCAGTGATATAGACTGTTCGTGGTGACACAGAGAGTGTTCCCATTGATATCGACAGTGTTTGTGGTGACACAGAGAGTGTCTCCAGTGACATAGACAGTGTTCATGGTGATACACGGAGTGTCCCCAGTGATATAGACAGTGTTCATGGTGATGCAGAGTGTCATCAGTGATATAGACAGTGGTTGTAGTGATACAGTGAATATTCCCAGTGATATAGACAGTGTACGTCGTGGTACAGAGTGTTCCCAGTGATATAGACAGCATTCGTTGTTATACAGTGTTCCTAGTGATATGGACAGTGTGCATGGTGACACAGAGTGTTCCCAGTGATATACACAGTGTGTGTGGTGACATAGAGTGTCCCAGTGATATAGACAGTGTTCATGGTGATACAGAGAGTGTTTCCAGTGATATAGACAGTATTTGTGGTGGTACAGAGAGTGTTGCCAGTGATATAGACAGTGCTTGTGGTGATACAGAGAGTGTTGCCAGTGATATAGACAGTGTTCGTGGTGATACAGAAAGTGTTCCCAGTTAAATAGACAGTGTTTGTGGTAATACAGAGAGTGTTCCCAGTGATATAGACAGTGTGCATGGTGATACAGAGTATTCCCAGTGATATAGACAGTGTTCGTAGTGATACTGAGAATGTTCCCAGTGATATAGACAGTGTTCGTGCTGATACAGGCAGTGTTCCCAGTGATATCGACAGTGTTCGTGGTGATACAGAGAGTGCCCCAAGTGATATAGACAGTGTTTGTGGTGGTACAGAGAGTATTCCCAGTGATATAGACAGCATTCCTGGTGATACAGAGAGTGTCCCAGGTGATATAGACATTGTTCCTGGTGATACAGAGAGTGTTCCCAGTGATATCGACAGTGTTCGTGGTGACACAGAGAGTGCTCCCAGTGATATAGAAACTATTCGTTGTGATACAGTGTTCCCAGCGATATAGACAGTGTGCGTGGTGATACAGAGAGTGTCCTCAGTACAGAGTGTCCTCAGTGATATAGACAGTGTTTGTGGTGGTTCAGAGGGTCCCCAGTGATATAGACAGTGTTCCTGGTGATACACAGAGTGTTTCCAGTGATATAGACAGTGTTCCTGGTGATATAGAAAGTGTTCCCAGTGATATAGACAGTGTTTGTGGTGATACAGAGAATGTTCCCAGTGATATAGACAGTGTTCGTGGTGATACAGCGTGTGATCCCAGTGATATAGACAGTGGTCGTGGTGATACTGAAAGCGTTCCCAGTGATATAGACAGTGTTCCTGGTGATACAGAGAGTGTCCCCAGTAATATATTATCAGTGTTCGTGGTGATATAGAGCGTTCCCAGTGACACAGACTGTGTTCCTGGTGATACAGAGAGTGTTCACAGTGATATTGACGGTGTTCGTGATGACACAGAGTGTTCCCAGTGATATAGTCAGTGTTCGTGCTGATACAGAGAGTGTCCCCAGTGATATAGACAGTGTTTGTGATGATACAGAGAGTATTCCCAGTGATATAGACATTGTTCCTGGTGATACAGAGAGTGTTCCCAGTGATATAGACAGTGTTTGTGGTGATACAGAGCGTTCTCAGTGATACAGACAGTGTTCCTGGTGGTACAGAGAGTGTCCCCAATGATATAAACAGTGTTTGTGGTGATACAGAGAGTCTCCCCAGTGATACAGACAGTGTGCATTGTTATACAGAGTTTGCCCAGTGACATAGACAGTGTTCGTGGTGATACAGTGTTGCCAGTGATATAGGCAGTGTTTGTGGTGATCCAGAGAGTGTTCCCAGTGATATAGACAGTGTTCGTGGTGATACAGAGAGTGTTCCCAGTAATATAGACAGTGTTCGTGCTGATACAGAGGGTGTTTCCAGTGATATAGACAGTTTTCATGGTATACACAGAGTGTCCCCAGTGATATAGACAGTACTCTTGGTGATACAATGTTCCCAGTGATATAAACAGTTTTCGTGGTGATACACCGTGTGTCCCAGTGATATAGACAGTGTTCCTGGTGATACAGAGAGTGTTCCCAGTGCTATAGACAGTGTTCCTGGTGACACAGAGTGTCCCCAGTGATATAGACAATGTTCGTGGTGATACAGAGAGTGTTGCCAGTGATTTAGACAGTGTTCGTGGTGATTCAGAGAGTCCCGAGTGATATAGACAGCGTTTGTGGTGATACAGAGTGTGTTCCCAGTGATATAGACATTATTCGTGGTGATACAGAGAGTATTCCCAGTGATATAGACAGTGGCCCTGGTGATACAGAGAGTGTTCCCAGTGATATAGACAGTGTTCGTGGTGATAGAGAGAGTGATCCCAGTGATATAGACAGTGGTCATGGTGATACTGAAAGTGTTCCCAGTGATATAGACAGTGTTCCTGGTGACACAGAGAGTGTCCCCAGTGATATATTATCAGTGTTTGCGGTGATACAGAGCATTCGCAGCGACACATACTTTGTTCCTGGTGATACAGAGAGTGTTCACAGTGATATTGACGGTGTTCGTGATGGCGCAGAGCGTTCCCAGTGATATAGACAGTGTTTGTGGTGATACAGAGAGTCTCTGCAGTGATACAGACAGTGTTCACAGTGATATTGACGGTGTGCGTGATGACACAGAGTGTTCCCAGTGATATAGACAGTGTTTGTGGTGATACAGAGAGCGTTCCCAGTGATATAGACAGTGTTCGTGGTGATACAGAGAGTGTTCCCAGTGATATAGACAGTGTGCATGGTGACACAGAGAGTGTTCACAGTGATATTGACGGTGTTCGTGACGACGCAGAGTGTCCCCAGTGATATAGACAGTGCTTGTGGTGATACAGGGAGTCTCCGCAGTGATATAGACAATTTTTGTGGTGATACAGAGAGTGTTCCCAGTGATATAGACAGTGTGCATGGTGATACAGAGTTTTCCCAGTGATATAGACAGTGTTCATGGAGACACAGAGAGTGTTCCCAGTGATATAGACAGTGTTCGTGCTGACACAGAGAGTGTTCCCAGTGATATCGACAGTATTCTTTGTGATACAGTGATCCCAGTGATATAAACAGTGTGCGTGGTGACACAGAGTGTGTTGCCAGTGATATGGACAGTGCTTGTGGTGATACAGAGAGTGTTGCCAGTGATATAGACAGTGTTCGTGGTGATACAGAGAGTGTTCCTAGCGATACTGATGGTGTTCGTGGTGATACAGAGAGTGTTCCCCGTGATATAGACAGTGTGCATGGTGATACAGAGTTTTCCCAGTGATATAGACAGTGTTCATGGAGACACAGAGAGTGTTCCCAGTGATATAGACAGTGTTTGTGGTGATACAGAGAGCGTTCCCAGTGATATAGACAGTGTTCGTGGTGATACAGAGAGTGTTCCCAGTGATATAGACAGTGTGCATGGTGACACAGAGAGTGTTCACAGTGATATTGACGGTGCTTGTGGTGATACAGGGAGTCTCTGCAGTGATATAGACAATTTTTGTGGTGATACAGAGAGTGTTCCCAGTGATATAGACAGTGTGCATGGTGATACAGAGTTTTCCCAGTGATATAGATAGTGTTCATGGAGACACAGAGAGTGTTCCCAGTGATATAGACAGTGTTCGTGCTGACACAGAGAGTGTTCCCAGTGATATCGACAGTATTCTTTGTGATACAGTGATCCCAGTGATATAAACAGTGTGCGTGGTGATACAGAGAGCGTTCCCAGTGATATAGACAGTATTCATTGTGATACAGTGATCCCAGTGATATAGACAGTGTTTGTGGTGATACAGAGAGCGTTCCCAGTGATATAGACAGTATTCATTGTGATACAGTGATCCCAGTGATATAGACAGTGTGCATGATGACACAGAGTGTCCCAGTGATATACACAGTGTGCATGGTGATACAGAGAGTGTTCCCAGTGATATAGACAGTGTGCGTGGTGACAAAGACTGTGTTGCCAGTGATATGGACAGTGCTTGTGGTGATACAGAGAGTGTTGCCAGTGATATAGACAGTGTTCGTGGTGATACAGAGAGTGTTCCTAGTGATACTGATGGTGTTCGTGGTGATACAGAGAGTTTTCCCAGTGATATAGACAGTTTTCGTGGTGATACACAGAGTGTCCCCAGTGATATAGACAGTGTTCCTGGTGATACAGAGTGTCCCCAGTGATATAGACAATGTTCGTGGTGATACAGAGAGTGTTGCCAGTGATTTAGACAGTGTTCGTGGTGATACAGAGAGTGTCCCCAGTGATATAGACAGTGTTCCTGGTGATACAGAGAGTGTTCCCAGTGCTATAGACAGTGTTCCTGGTGACACAGTGTCCCCAATGATATAGACAATGTTCGTGGTGATACAGAGAGTGTTGCCAGTGATTTAGACAGTGTTCGTGGTGATACAGAGAGTCCCTAGTGATATAGACAGTGTTCATGGTGATGCAGAGTGTCACCAGTGATATAGACAGTGTTTGTGGTGATACAGAGAACATTCCCATGATATAGACAGTGTACATCGTGGTACAGAGTGTTCCCAGTGATTTACACAGTGTGTGTGGTGATACAGACTGTTCCCAATGATATAGACAGTGTGCGTGGTGACACAGAGAGTGCTCCCAGTGATATAGACAGTATTCGTTGTGATACAGTGTTCCCAGTGATATAGACAGTGTGCATGGTGATACAGAGTGTTCCCAGTTATATAGACAGTATTTGTGGTGATACAGAGGGTGTTCCCAGTGATATACACAGTGTACATGGTGATACAGAATGATCCCAATGATATAGACAGGGTTTGTGGTGATACTGAGAGTGTTCCCGGTGATATAGGCAGTGTTCGTGGTGATACTGAGAGTGTTCCCAGTGATATAGACAGTGTTCGTGGTGATACAGAGAGTGTTCCCAGTGATATAGACAGTGTGCATGGTGACACAGAGAGTGTTCACAGTGATATTGACGGTGTTCGTGACGACGCAGAGTGTCCCCAGTGATATAGACAGTGCTTGTGGTGATACAGGGAGTCTCCGCAGTGATATAGACAATTTTTGTGGTGATACAGAGAGTGTTCCCAGTGATATAGACAGTGTGCATGGTGATACAGAGTTTTCCCAGTGATATAGACAGTGTTCATGGAGACACAGAGAGTGTTCCCAGTGATATAGACAGTGTTCGTGCTGACACAGAGAGTGTTCCCAGTGATATCGACAGTATTCTTTGTGATACAGTGATCCCAGTGATATAAACAGTGTGCGTGGTGACACAGAGTGTGTTGCCAGTGATATGGACAGTGCTTGTGGTGATACAGAGAGTGTTGCCAGTGATATAGACAGTGTTCGTGGTGATACAGAGAGTGTTCCTAGTGATACTGATGGTGTTCGTGGTGATACAGAGAGTGTTCCCCGTGATATAGACAGTGTGCATGGTGATACAGAGTTTTCCCAGTGATATAGACAGTGTTCATGGAGACACAGAGAGTGTTCCCAGTGATATAGACAGTGTTTGTGGTGATACAGAGAGCGTTCCCAGTGATATGGACAGTGTTCGTGGTGATACAGAGAGTGTTCCCAGTGATATAGACAGTGTGCATGGTGACACAGAGAGTGTTCACAGTGATATTGACGGTGTTCGTGACGACGCAGAGTGTCCCCAGTGATATAGACAGTGCTTGTGGTGATACAGGGAGTCTCCGCAGTGATATTGACAATTTTTGTGGTGATACAGAGAGTGTTCCCAGTGATATAGACAGTGTGCATGGTGATACAGAGTTTTCCCAGTGATATAGACAGTGTTCATGGAGACACAGAGAGTGTTCCCAGTGATATAGACAGTGTTCGTGCTGACACAGAGAGTGTTCCCAGTGATATCGACAGTATTCTTTGTGATACAGTGATCCCAGTGATATAAACAGTGTGCGTGGTGACACAGAGTGTGTTGCCAGTGATATGGACAGTGCTTGTGGTGATACAGAGAGTGTTGCCAGTGATATAGACAGTGTTCGTGGTGATACAGAGAGTGTTCCTAGCGATACTGATGGTGTTCGTGGTGATACAGAGAGTGTTCCCCGTGATATAGACAGTGTGCATGGTGATACAGAGTTTTCCCAGTGATATAGACAGTGTTCATGGAGACACAGAGAGTGTTCCCAGTGATATAGACAGTGTTTGTGGTGATACAGAGAGCGTTCCCAGTGATATAGACAGTGTTCGTGGTGATACAGAGAGTGTTCCCAGTGATATAGACAGTGTGCATGGTGACACAGAGAGTGTTCACAGTGATATTGACGGTGTTCGTGACGACGCAGAGTGTCCCCAGTGATATAGACAGTGCTTGTGGTGATACAGGGAGTCTCTGCAGTGATATAGACAATTTTTGTGGTGATACAGAGAGTGTTCCCAGTGATATAGACAGTGTGCATGGTGATACAGAGTTTTCCCAGTGATATAGATAGTGTTCATGGAGACACAGAGAGTGTTCCCAGTGATATAGACAGTGTTCGTGCTGACACAGAGAGTGTTCCCAGTGATATCGACAGTATTCTTTGTGATACAGTGATCCCAGTGATATAAACAGTGTGCGTGGTGATACAGAGAGCGTTCCCAGTGATATAGACAGTATTCATTGTGATACAGTGATCCCAGTGATATAGACAGTGTTTGTGGTGATACAGAGAGCGTTCCCAGTGATATAGACAGTATTCATTGTGATACAGTGATCCCAGTGATATAGACAGTGTGGATGATGACACAGAGTGTCCCAGTGATATACACAGTGTGCATGGTGATACAGAGAGTGTTCCCAGTGATATAGACAGTGTGCGTGGTGACAAAGACTGTGTTGCCAGTGATATGGACAGTGCTTGTGGTGATACAGAGAGTGTTGCCAGTGATATAGACAGTGTTCGTGGTGATACAGAGAGTGTTCCTAGTGATACTGATGGTGTTCGTGGTGATACAGAGAGTTTTCCCAGTGATATAGACAGTTTTCGTGGTGATACACAGAGTGTCCCCAGTGATATAGACAGTGTTCCTGGTGATACAGAGTGTCCCCAGTGATATAGACAATGTTCGTGGTGATACAGAGAGTGTTGCCAGTGATTTAGACAGTGTTCGTGGTGATACAGAGAGTGTCCCCAGTGATATAGACAGTGTTCCTGGTGATACAGAGAGTGTTCCCAGTGCTATAGACATTGTTCCTGGTGACACAGTGTCCCCAATGATATAGACAATGTTCATGGTGATACAGAGAGTGTTGCCAGTGATTTAGACAGTGTTCGTGGTGATACAGAGAGTCCCTAGTGATATAGACAGTGTTCATGGTGATGCAGAGTGTCACCAGTGATATAGACAGTGTTTGTGGTGATACAGAGAACATTCCCATGATATAGACAGTGTACATCGTGGTACAGAGTGTTCCCAGTGATTTACACAGTGTGTGTGGTGATACAGACTGTTCCCAATGATATAGACAGTGTGCGTGGTGACACAGAGAGTGCTCCCAGTGATATAGACAGTATTCGTTGTGATACAGTGTTCCCAGTGATATAGACAGTGTGCATGGTGATACAGAGTGTTCCCAGTTATATAGACAGTATTTGTGGTGATACAGAGGGTGTTCCCAGTGATATACACAGTGTACATGGTGATACAGAATGATCCCAATGATATAGACAGGGTTTGTGGTGATACTGAGAGTGTTCCCGGTGATATAGGCAGTGTTCGTGGTGATACTGAGAGTGTTCCCAGTGATATAGACAGTGTTCGTGGTGATACAGAGAGTGTTCCCAGTGATATAGACAGTGTGCATGGTGACACAGAGAGTGTTCACAGTGATATTGACGGTGTTCGTGACGACGCAGAGTGTCCCCAGTGATATAGACAGTGCTTGTGGTGATACAGGGAGTCTCCGCAGTGATATAGACAATTTTTGTGGTGATACAGAGAGTGTTCCCAGTGATATAGACAGTGTGCATGGTGATACAGAGTTTTCCCAGTGATATAGACAGTGTTCATGGAGACACAGAGAGTGTTCCCAGTGATATAGACAGTGTTCATGCTGACACAGAGAGTGTTCCCAGTGATATCGACAGTATTCTTTGTGATACAGTGATCCCAGTGATATAAACAGTGTGCGTGGTGACACAGAGCGTGTTGCCAGTGATATGGACAGTGCTTGTGGTGATACAGAGAGTGTTGCCAGTGATATAGACAGTGTTCGTGGTGATACAGAGAGTGTTCCTAGCGATACTGATGGTGTTCGTGGTGATACAGAGAGTGTTCCCCGTGATATAGACAGTGTGCATGGTGATACAGAGTTTTCCCAGTGATATAGACAGTGTTCATGGAGACACAGAGAGTGTTCCCAGTGATATAGACAGTGTTTGTGGTGATACAGAGAGCGTTCCCAGTGATATAGACAGTATTCATTGTGATACAGTGATCCCAGTGATATAGACAGTGTGCATGATGACACAGAGTGTCCCAGTGATATACACAGTGTGCATGGTGATACAGAGAGTGTTCCCAGTGATATAGACAGTGTGCGTGGTGACAAAGAGCGTGTTGCCAGTGATATGGACAGTGCTTGTGGTGATACAGAGAGTGTTGCCAGTGATATGGACAGTGTTCGTGGTGATACAGAGAGTCTCGAGTTATATAGACAGCGTTTGTGATGATACAGAGTGTGTTCCCAGTGATATAGACATTATACGTGGTGATACAGAGAGTATTCCCAGTGATATAGACAGTGGCCCTGGTGATACAGAAAGTGTTCTCAGTTATATAGACAGTGTTTGTAGTGATACAGAGAGTGTTCCCAGTGATATAGACAGTGTTCGTGGTGATAGAGAGTGTGATCCCAGTGATATAGTCAGTGGTCATGGTGATACTGAAAGTGTTCCCAGTGATATAGACAGTGTTCCTGTTGACACGGAGAGTGTCCCCAGTGATATATTATCAGTGTTTGTGGTGATACAGAGCATTCCCAGTGACACATACTTTGTTCCTGGTGATACAGAGAGTGTTCACAGTGATATTGACGGTGTTCGTGATGGCGCAGAGCGTTCCCAGTGATATAGACAGTGTTCGTGCTGATACAGAGGGTGTTTCCAGTGATATAGACAGTTTTCGTGGTGATAAAGAGAGTGTGCCCAGTGATATAGACAGTACTCTTGGTGATACAGTGTTACCAGTGATATAGACAGTTTTCGTGGTGGTACAGAGAGTGTTCCCAGTGCTATATACAGTGTTCCTGGTGACACAGAGTGTCCCCAGTGATATAGACAATGTTCGTGGTGATACAGAGAGTGTTGCCAGTGATTTAGACAGTGTTCGTGGTGATACAGAGCGTCCCTAGTGATATAGACAGCATTTGTGGTGATACAGAGAGTGTCCCCAGTGATATAGACAGTGTTCCTGGTGATACAGAGAGTGTTCCCAGTGCTATAGACAGTGTTCCTGGTGACACAGAGTGTCCCCAGTGATATAGACAATGTTCGTGGTGATACAGAGAGTGTTGTCAGTGATTTAGACAGTGTTCGTGGTGATACAGAGAGTCCCTAGTGATATAGACAGTGTTTGTGGTGATACAGAGAGTGTTCCCAGTGATATAGACATTGTTCGTGGTGATACAGAGAGTGTTCCCAGTGATACAGACTGTGTTCCTGGTGACACAGAGAGTGTTCACAGTGATTTTGACGGTGTTCGTGACGGCGCAGAGTGTCCCCAGTGATATAGACAGTGTTTGTGGTGATACAGAGAGTGATCCCAGTGATATAGACAGAGGTCATGGTGATACAGAACGTGTTCCCAGTGATATAGACAGTGTTCGTGGTGATACGGAGAGTGTTTCCAGTGATATAGACTGTTCGTGGTGACACAGAGAGTGTTCCCATTGATATCGACAGTGTTTGTGGTGACACAGAGAGTGTTCCAAGTGACATAGACGGTGTTCCTGGTGATACACGGAGTGTCCCCAGTGATATAGACAGTGTTCATGGTGATGCAGAGTGTCACCAGTGATATAGACAGTGTTTGTAGTGATACAGAGAATATTCCTCGTGATATAGACAGTGTACGTCGTGGTACAGAGTGTTCCCAGTGATTTACACAGTGTGTGTGGTGATACAGACTGTTCCCAATGATATAGACAGTGTGCGTGGTGACACAGAGAGTGCTCCCAGTGATATAGACAGTATTCGTTGTGATACAGTGTTCGCAGTGATATAGACAGTGTGCATGGTGATACAGAGTGTTCCCAGTGATATAGACAGTGTTTGTGGTGATACAGAGATTATTCCCAGTGATATAGACAGCATTCCTGGTGATACAGAGAGTGTCCCCAGTGATATAGACATTGGTCCTGGTGATACAGAGTGTTCCCAGTGATATAGGCAGTGTTCGTGGTGATACAGAGCGTTCCCAGTGATACAGACAGTGTTCGTGCTGATACAGAGAGCGTTCCCAGTGATATCGACAGTGTTCGTAGTGACACAGAGAGTGCTCCCAGTGATATAGACAGTATTCGTTGTGATACAGTGATCCCAGTAATATAGTCAGTGTGCGTGGTGACACAGAGTGTTTCCAGTGATATAGACAGTGCTTGTGGTGATACAGAGATTATTCCCAGTGATATAGACAGCATTCCTGGTGATACAGAGAGTATTCACAGTGATATTGACGGTGTTCGTGATGACACAGAGTGTCTCCAGTGGTATAGACAGTGTTTGTGGTGATACAGAACGTGTTCCCAGTGATATAGACAGTGCTTGTGGTGATACAGAGTGTGTTGCCAGTGATTCAGACAGTGTTCATGGTGATACAGAGAGTGTTTGCAGTGATATAGACTGGTCGTGGTGACACAGAGAGTGTTCCCATTGATATCGACAGTGTTTGTGGTGACACAGAGAGTGTTCCCAGTGACATAGACGGTGTTCCTGGTGATACACGGAGTGTCCCCAGTGATATAGACAGTGGTTGTGGTGATACAGAGAATATTCCCACTGATATAGACAGTGTATGTCATGGTACAGAGTGTTCCCAGTGGTATACACAGTGTGTGTGGTGATACAGACTGTTCCCAATGATATAGACAGTGTTCGTGGTGACACAGTGAGTGCTCCCAGTGATATAGACAGTATTCGTTGTGATACAGTGTTCCCAGTGATATAGACAGTGTTTGTGGTGATACGGGGAGTGTTCCCAGTGACATAGACAGTGTTCGTGGTGATACAGTGTTGCCAGTGATATAGACAGTGTTTGTGGTGATCCAGAGAGTGTTCCCAGTGATATAGACAGTGTTCGTGGTGATACAGAGAGTGTTCCCAGCAATATAGACAATGTTTGTGGTGATAGAGAGAGTGTTCCCAGTGATATAGGCAGTGTTCGTGGAGAAACAGAGAGTGTTCCCAGTGATATAGACAGTGTTCGTGCTGATACAGAGGGTGTTTCCAGTGATATAGACAGTTTTCATGGTGATACAGAGAGTGTCCCCAGTGGTATAGACATTACTCTTGGTGATACAGTGTTCCCAGTGATATAGACAGTTTTCGTGGAAATACACCGTGTGTCCCAGTGATATAGACAGTGTTCCTGGTGATACAGAGAGTGTTCCCAGTGCTATAGACAGTGTTCCTGGTGACACAGAGTGTCCCCAGTGATATAGACAATGTTTGTGGTGATACAGAGAGTGTTGCCAGTGATTTATTATTCCCAGTGATATAGACAGCATTCCTGGTGATACAGAGAGTATTCACAGTGATATTGACGGTGTTCGTGATGACACAGAGTGTCTCCAGTGGTATAGACAGTGTTTGTGGTGATACAGAACGTGTTCCCAGTGATATAGACAGTGCTTGTGGTGATACAGAGTGTGTTGCCAGTGATTCAGACAGTGTTCATGGTGATACAGAGAGTGTTTGCAGTGATATAGACTGGTCGTGGTGACACAGAGAGTGTTCCCATTGATATCGACAGTGTTTGTGGTGACACAGAGAGTGTTCCCAGTGACATAGACGGTGTTCCTGGTGATACACGGAGTGTCCCCAGTGATATAGACAGTGGTTGTGGTGATACAGAGAATATTCCCACTGATATAGACAGTGTATGTCATGGTACAGAGTGTTCCCAGTGGTATACACAGTGTGTGTGGTGATACAGACTGTTCCCAATGATATAGACAGTGTTCGTGGTGACACAGTGAGTGCTCCCAGTGATATAGACAGTATTCGTTGTGATACAGTGTTCCCAGTGATATAGACAGTGTTTGTGGTGATACGGGGAGTGTTCCCAGTGACATAGACAGTGTTCGTGGTGATACAGTGTTGCCAGTGATATAGACAGTGTTTGTGGTGATCCAGAGAGTGTTCCCAGTGATATAGACAGTGTTCGTGGTGATACAGAGAGTGTTCCCAGCAATATAGACAATGTTTGTGGTGATAGAGAGAGTGTTCCCAGTGATATAGGCAGTGTTCGTGGAGAAACAGAGAGTGTTCCCAGTGATATAGACAGTGTTCGTGCTGATACAGAGGGTGTTTCCAGTGATATAGACAGTTTTCATGGTGATACAGAGAGTGTCCCCAGTGGTATAGACATTACTCTTGGTGATACAGTGTTCCCAGTGATATAGACAGTTTTCGTGGAAATACACCGTGTGTCCCAGTGATATAGACAGTGTTCCTGGTGATACAGAGAGTGTTCCCAGTGCTATAGACAGTGTTCCTGGTGACACAGAGTGTCCCCAGTGATATAGACAATGTTTGTGGTGATACAGAGAGTGTTGCCAGTGATTTAGACAGTGTTTGTGGTGATACTGAGAGTCCCGAGTTATATAGACAGCGTTTGTGGTGATACAGAGTGTGTTCCCAGTGATATAGACATTATTCGTGGTGATACAGAGAGTATTCCCAGTGATATAGACAGTGGCCCTGGTGATACAGAAAGTGTTCCCAGTTATATAGACAGTGTTTGTAGTGATACAGAGAGTGTTCCCAGTGATATAGACAGTGGTCATGGTGATACTGAAAGTGTTCCCAGTGATATAGACAGTGTTTCTGGTGACACGGAGAGTGTCCCCAGTGATATATTATCAGTGTTTGTGGTGATACAGAGCATTCCCAGTGACACATACTTTGTTCCTGGTGATACAGAGAGTGTTCACAGTGATATTGACGGTGTTCGTGATGGCGCAGAGCGTTCCCAGTGATATAGACAGTGTTCGTGCTGATACAGAGGGTGTTTCCAGTGATATAGACAGTTTTCGTGGTGATAAAGAGAGTGTGCCCAGTGATATAGACAGTACTCTTGGTGATACAGTGTTCCCAGTGATATAGACAGTTTTCGTGGTGGTACAGAGAGTGTTCCCAGTGCTATATACAGTGTTCCTGGTGACACAGAGTGTCCCCAGTGATATAGACAATGTTCGTGGTGATACAGAGAGTGTTGCCAGTGATTTAGACAGTGTTTGTGGTGATACAGAGAGTCCCTAGTGATATAGACAGCATTTGTGGTGATACAGAGAGTGTCCCCAGTGATATAGACAGTGTTCCTGGTGATACAGAGAGTGTTCCCAGTGCTATAGACAGTGTTCCTGGTGACACAGAGTGTCCCCAGTGATATAGACAATGTTCGTGGTGATACAGAGAGTGTTGTCAGTGATTTAGACAGTGTTCGTGGTGATACAGAGAGTCCCTAGTGATATAGACAGTGTTTGTGGTGATACAGAGAGTGTTCCCAGTGATATAGACATTGTTCGTGGTGATACAGAGAGTATTCCCAGTGATATAGACAGTGTCCCGGGTGATACAGAGATTGTTCGTGGTGATACAGAGAGTGTTCCCAGTGATATAGACAATGTTCGTGGTGATACAGAGTGTTCCCAGTGATATAGACAGTCTTCCTGGTGATACAGAGAGCATTCCCAGTGATATAGACAGTGTTCGTGGTGACACAGAGTGTCCCCAGTGATATAGACAGTGTTGTGGTGATACAGAGAGTGTTCCCAGTGATACAGACTGTGTTCCTGGTGACACAGAGAGTGTTCACAGTGATATTGACGGTGTTCGTGACAGCGCAGAGTGTCCGCAGTGATATAGACAGTGTTTGTGGTGATACAGAGGGTGTTCCCAGTGATATACAGAGTGTACATGGTGATACAGAATGATCCCAATGATATAGACAGGGTTTGTGGTGATACTGAGAGTGTTCCCGGTGATATAGGCAGTGTTCGTGGTGATACTGAGAGTGTTCCCAGTGATATAGACAGTGTTTGTGGTGATACAGAGAGTGTTCCCAGTGATATAGACAGTGTGCATGGTGACACAGAGTTTTCCCAGTGATATAGACAGTGTTCATGGAGACACTGAGAGTGTTCCCAGTGATATAGACAGTGTTTGTGCTGATACAGAGAGCGTTCCCAGTGATATCGACAGTGTTCGTGGTAACACAGAGAGTGTTCCCAGTGATATAGACAGTATTCGTTGTGATACAGTGATCCCAGTGATATAGACAGTGAGCGTGGTGACACAGAGTGTGTTGCCAGTGATATGGACAGTGCTTGTGGTGGTACAGAGAGTGTTGCCAGTGATATAGACTGTGTTCGTGGTGAAACAGAGAGTGTTGCCAGTGATATAGACAGTGCTTCTGGCGATACAGAGAGTGTTGCCAGTTATATAGACAGTGTTCGTGGTGATACAGAGAGTGATCCCAGTGATATAGACAGTGTTCCTGGTGACACAGAGAGTGTTCACAGTGATATAGACAGTGTTCCTGGTGACACAGAGACTGTTCCCAGTGATATAGACTGTGTTTGTCGTGACACAGAGAGTGTTCACAGTGATATAGACAGTGTTTGTGGTGATGCAGAAAGTGTTTCCAGTGACATAGACAGTGTTCTTGGTGATACAGTGTTCCCAGTGATATAGACAGTGTTCGTGGTGATACAGAGAGTGTTCCCAGTGATATAGACAGTGTTTGTGGTGATACAGAGAGTGTTTCCAGTGATATAGACTGTTCGTGGTGACACAGAGAGTGTTCCCATTGATATCGAAAGTGTTTGTGGTGACACAGAGAGTGTTCCCAGTGACATAGACAGTGTTCCTGGTGATACACGGAGTGTCCCCAGTGATATAGTCAGTGTTCATGGTGATGCAGAGTGTCACCAGTGATATAGACAGTGTTTGTGGTGATACAGAGAATATTCCCAGTGATATAGACAGTGTACATCGTGGTACAGTGTGTTCCCAGTGATTTACACAGTGTGTGTGGTGATACAGACTGTTCCCAATGATATAGACAGTGTGCGTGGTGACACAGAGAGTGCTCCCAGTGATATAGACAGTATTCATTGTGATACAGTGTTCCCAGTGATATAGACAGTGTGCATGGTGATACAGAGTGTTCCCAGTGATATAGACAGTTTTCGTGGTGATAAAGAGAGTGTGCCCAGTGATATAGACAGTACTCTTGGTGATACAGTGTTCCCAGTGATATAGACAGTTTTCGTGGTGGTACAGAGAGTGTTCCCAGTGCTATATACAGTGTTCCTGGTGACACAGAGTGTCCCCAGTGATATAGACAATGTTCGTGGTGATACAGAGAGTGTTGCCAGTGATTTAGACAGTGTTCGTGGTGATACAGAGCGTCCCTAGTGATATAGACAGCATTTGTGGTGATACAGAGAGTGTCCCCAGTGATATAGACAGTGTTCCTGGTGATACAGAGAGTGTTCCCAGTGCTATAGACAGTGTTCCTGGTGACACAGAGTGTCCCCAGTGATATAGACAATGTTCGTGGTGATACAGAGAGTGTTGTCAGTGATTTAGACAGTGTTCGTGGTGATACAGAGAGTCCCTAGTGATATAGACAGTGTTTGTGGTGATACAGAGAGTGTTCCCAGTGATATAGACATTGTTCGTGGTGATACAGAGAGTATTCCCAGTGATATAGACAGTGTCCCGGGTGATACAGAGATTGTTCGTGGTGATACAGAGAGTGTTCCCAGTGATATAGACAATGTTCGTGGTGATACAGAGTGTTCCCAGTGATATAGACAGTCTTCCTGGTGATACAGAGAGCATTCCCAGTGATATAGACAGTGTTCGTGGTGATACAGAGAGTGTTCCCAGTGATACAGACTGTGTTCCTGGTGACACAGAGAGTGTTCACAGTGATATTGACGGTGTTCGTGACAGCGCAGAGTGTCCGCAGTGATATAGACAGTGTTTTTGGTGATACAGAGAGTGATCCCAGTGATATAGACAGAGGTCATGGTGATACAGAACGTGTTCCCAGTGATATAGACAGTGTTCGTGGTGATACGGAGAGTGTTTCCAGTGATATAGACTGTTCGTGGTGACACAGAGAGTGTTCCCATTGATATCGAAAGTGTTTGTGGTGACACAGAGAGTGTTCCCAGTGACATAGACAGTGTTCCTGGTGATACACGGAGTGTCCCCAGTGATATAGTCAGTGTTCATGGTGATGCAGAGTGTCACCAGTGATATAGACAGTGTTTGTGGTGATACAGAGAATATTCCCAGTGATATAGACAGTGTACGTCGTGGTACAGTGTGTTCCCAGTGATTTACACAGTGTGTGCGGTGATACAGACTGTTCCCAATGATATAGACAGTGTGCGTGGTGACACAGAAAGTGCTCCCAGTGATATAGACAGTATTCGTTGTGATACAGTGTTCCCAGTGATATAGACAGTGTACATGGTGATACAGAGTGTTCCCAGTGATATAGACAGTATTTGTGGTGATACAGAGAATATTCCCAGTGATATAGACAGTGTACATCGTGGTACAGTGTGTTCCCAGTGATTTACACAGTGTGTGTGGTGATACAGACTGTTCCCAATGATATAGACAGTGTGCGTGGTGACACAGAGAGTGCTCCCAGTGATATAGACAGTATTCATTGTGATACAGTGTTCCCAGTGATATAGACAGTGTGCATGGTGATACAGAGTGTTCCCAGTGATATAGACAGTTTTCGTGGTGATAAAGAGAGTGTGCCCAGTGATATAGACAGTACTCTTGGTGATACAGTGTTCCCAGTGATATAGACAGTTTTCGTGGTGGTACAGAGAGTGTTCCCAGTGCTATATACAGTGTTCCTGGTGACACAGAGTGTCCCCAGTGATATAGACAATGTTCGTGGTGATACAGAGAGTGTTGCCAGTGATTTAGACAGTGTTCGTGGTGATACAGAGCGTCCCTAGTGATATAGACAGCATTTGTGGTGATACAGAGAGTGTCCCCAGTGATATAGACAGTGTTCCTGGTGATACAGAGAGTGTTCCCAGTGCTATAGACAGTGTTCCTGGTGACACAGAGTGTCCCCAGTGATATAGACAATGTTCGTGGTGATACAGAGAGTGTTGTCAGTGATTTAGACAGTGTTCGTGGTGATACAGAGAGTCCCTAGTGATATAGACAGTGTTTGTGGTGATACAGAGAGTGTTCCCAGTGATATAGACATTGTTCGTGGTGATACAGAGAGTATTCCCAGTGATATAGACAGTGTCCCGGGTGATACAGAGATTGTTCGTGGTGATACAGAGAGTGTTCCCAGTGATATAGACAATGTTCGTGGTGATACAGAGTGTTCCCAGTGATATAGACAGTCTTCCTGGTGATACAGAGAGCATTCCCAGTGATATAGACAGTGTTCGTGGTGATACAGAGAGTGTTCCCAGTGATACAGACTGTGTTCCTGGTGACACAGAGAGTGTTCACAGTGATATTGACGGTGTTCGTGACAGCGCAGAGTGTCCGCAGTGATATAGACAGTGTTTTTGGTGATACAGAGAGTGATCCCAGTGATATAGACAGAGGTCATGGTGATACAGAACGTGTTCCCAGTGATATAGACAGTGTTCGTGGTGATACGGAGAGTGTTTCCAGTGATATAGACTGTTCGTGGTGACACAGAGAGTGTTCCCATTGATATCGAAAGTGTTTGTGGTGACACAGAGAGTGTTCCCAGTGACATAGACAGTGTTCCTGGTGATACACGGAGTGTCCCCAGTGATATAGTCAGTGTTCATGGTGATGCAGAGTGTCACCAGTGATATAGACAGTGTTTGTGGTGATACAGAGAATATTCCCAGTGATATAGACAGTGTACGTCGTGGTACAGTGTGTTCCCAGTGATTTACACAGTGTGTGCGGTGATACAGACTGTTCCCAATGATATAGACAGTGTGCGTGGTGACACAGAAAGTGCTCCCAGTGATATAGACAGTATTCGTTGTGATACAGTGTTCCCAGTGATATAGACAGTGTACATGGTGATACAGAGTGTTCCCAGTGATATAGACAGTATTTGTGGTGATACAGAGGGTGTTCCCAGTGATATACAGAGTGTACATGGTGATACAGAATGATCCCAATGATATAGACAGGGTTTGTGGTGATACTGAGAGTGTTCCCGGTGATATAGGCAGTGTTCGTGGTGATACTGAGAGTGTTCCCAGTGATATAGACAGTGTTTGTGGTGATACAGAGAGTCCCTAGTGATATAGACAGCATTTGTGGTGATACAGAGAGTGTCCCCAGTGATATAGACAGTTTTCGTGGTGATACAGAGAGTGTTCCCAGTGCTATAGACAGTGTTCCTGGTGACACAGAGTGTCCCCAGTGATATAGACAATGTTTGTGGTGACACAGAGTGTTCCCAGTGATATAGACAGTATTTGTGGTGATACAGAGAATATTCCCAGTGATATAGACAGTGTACATCGTGGTACAGTGTGTTCCCAGTGATTTACACAGTGTGTGTGGTGATACAGACTGTTCCCAATGATATAGACAGTGTGCGTGGTGACACAGAGAGTGCTCCCAGTGATATAGACAGTATTCATTGTGATACAGTGTTCCCAGTGATATAGACAGTGTGCATGGTGATACAGAGTGTTCCCAGTGATATAGACAGTTTTCGTGGTGATAAAGAGAGTGTGCCCAGTGATATAGACAGTACTCTTGGTGATACAGTGTTCCCAGTGATATAGACAGTTTTCGTGGTGGTACAGAGAGTGTTCCCAGTGCTATATACAGTGTTCCTGGTGACACAGAGTGTCCCCAGTGATATAGACAATGTTCGTGGTGATACAGAGAGTGTTGCCAGTGATTTAGACAGTGTTCGTGGTGATACAGAGCGTCCCTAGTGATATAGACAGCATTTGTGGTGATACAGAGAGTGTCCCCAGTGATATAGACAGTGTTCCTGGTGATACAGAGAGTGTTCCCAGTGCTATAGACAGTGTTCCTGGTGACACAGAGTGTCCCCAGTGATATAGACAATGTTCGTGGTGATACAGAGAGTGTTGTCAGTGATTTAGACAGTGTTCGTGGTGATACAGAGAGTCCCTAGTGATATAGACAGTGTTTGTGGTGATACAGAGAGTGTTCCCAGTGATATAGACATTGTTCGTGGTGATACAGAGAGTATTCCCAGTGATATAGACAGTGTCCCGGGTGATACAGAGATTGTTCGTGGTGATACAGAGAGTGTTCCCAGTGATATAGACAATGTTCGTGGTGATACAGAGTGTTCCCAGTGATATAGACAGTCTTCCTGGTGATACAGAGAGCATTCCCAGTGATATAGACAGTGTTCGTGGTGATACAGAGAGTGTTCCCAGTGATACAGACTGTGTTCCTGGTGACACAGAGAGTGTTCACAGTGATATTGACGGTGTTCGTGACAGCGCAGAGTGTCCGCAGTGATATAGACAGTGTTTTTGGTGATACAGAGAGTGATCCCAGTGATATAGACAGAGGTCATGGTGATACAGAACGTGTTCCCAGTGATATAGACAGTGTTCGTGGTGATACGGAGAGTGTTTCCAGTGATATAGACTGTTCGTGGTGACACAGAGAGTGTTCCCATTGATATCGAAAGTGTTTGTGGTGACACAGAGAGTGTTCCCAGTGACATAGACAGTGTTCCTGGTGATACACGGAGTGTCCCCAGTGATATAGTCAGTGTTCATGGTGATGCAGAGTGTCACCAGTGATATAGACAGTGTTTGTGGTGATACAGAGAATATTCCCAGTGATATAGACAGTGTACGTCGTGGTACAGTGTGTTCCCAGTGATTTACACAGTGTGTGCGGTGATACAGACTGTTCCCAATGATATAGACAGTGTGCGTGGTGACACAGAAAGTGCTCCCAGTGATATAGACAGTATTCGTTGTGATACAGTGTTCCCAGTGATATAGACAGTGTACATGGTGATACAGAGTGTTCCCAGTGATATAGACAGTATTTGTGGTGATACAGAGGGTGTTCCCAGTGATATACAGAGTGTACATGGTGATACAGAATGATCCCAATGATATAGACAGGGTTTGTGGTGATACTGAGAGTGTTCCCGGTGATATAGGCAGTGTTCGTGGTGATACTGAGAGTGTTCCCAGTGATATAGACAGTGTTTGTGGTGATACAGAGAGTCCCTAGTGATATAGACAGCATTTGTGGTGATACAGAGAGTGTCCCCAGTGATATAGACAGTTTTCGTGGTGATACAGAGAGTGTTCCCAGTGCTATAGACAGTGTTCCTGGTGACACAGAGTGTCCCCAGTGATATAGACAATGTTCGTGGTGATACAGAGAGTGTTGTCAGTGATTTAGACAGTGTTCGTGGTGATACAGAGAGTCCCTAGTGATATAGACAGTGTTTGTGGTGATACAGAGAGTGTTCCCAGTGATATAGACATTGTTCGTGGTGATACAGAGAATATTCCCAGTGATATAGACAGTGTCCCGGGTGATACAGAGATTGTTCGTGGTGATACAGAGAGTGTTCCCAGTGATATAGACAATGTTCGTGGTGATACAGAGTGTTCCCAGTGATATAGACAGTCTTCCTGGTGATACAGAGAGCATTCCCAGTGATATAGACAGTGTTCGTGGTGACACAGAGTGTCCCCAGTGATATAGACAGTGTTGTGGTGATACAGAGAGTGTTCCCAGTGATACAGACTGTGTTCCTGGTGACACAGAGAGTGTTCACAGTGATATTGACGGTGTTCGTGACAGCGCAGAGTGTCCGCAGTGATATAGACAGTGTTTGTGGTGATACAGAGGGTGTTCCCAGTGATATACAGAGTGTACATGGTGATACAGAATGATCCCAATGATATAGACAGGGTTTGTGGTGATACTGAGAGTGTTCCCGGTGATATAGGCAGTGTTCGTGGTGATACTGAGAGTGTTCCCAGTGATATAGACAGTGTTTGTGGTGATACAGAGAGTGTTCCCAGTGATATAGACAGTGTGCATGGTGACACAGAGTTTTCCCAGTGATATAGACAGTGTTCATGGAGACACTGAGAGTGTTCCCAGTGATATAGACAGTGTTTGTGCTGATACAGAGAGCGTTCCCAGTGATATCGACAGTGTTCGTGGTAACACAGAGAGTGTTCCCAGTGATATAGACAGTATTCGTTGTGATACAGTGATCCCAGTGATATAGACAGTGAGCGTGGTGACACAGAGTGTGTTGCCAGTGATATGGACAGTGCTTGTGGTGGTACAGAGAGTGTTGCCAGTGATATAGACTGTGTTCGTGGTGAAACAGAGAGTGTTGCCAGTGATATAGACAGTGCTTCTGGCGATACAGAGAGTGTTGCCAGTTATATAGACAGTGTTCGTGGTGATACAGAGAGTGATCCCAGTGATATAGACAGTGTTCCTGGTGACACAGAGAGTGTTCACAGTGATATAGACAGTGTTCCTGGTGACACAGAGACTGTTCCCAGTGATATAGACTGTGTTTGTCGTGACACAGAGAGTGTTCACAGTGATATAGACAGTGTTTGTGGTGATGCAGAAAGTGTTTCCAGTGACATAGACAGTGTTCTTGGTGATACAGTGTTCCCAGTGATATAGACAGTGTTCGTGGTGATACAGAGAGTGTTCCCAGTGATATAGACAGTGTTTGTGGTGATACAGAGAGTGTTCCCAGTGATATAGACTGTTCGTGGTGACACAGAGAGTGTTCCCATTGATATCGAAAGTGTTTGTGGTGACACAGAGAGTGTTCCCAGTGACATAGACAGTGTTCCTGGTGATACACGGAGTGTCCCCAGTGATATAGTCAGTGTTCATGGTGATGCAGAGTGTCACCAGTGATATAGACAGTGTTTGTGGTGATACAGAGAATATTCCCAGTGATATAGACAGTGTACATCGTGGTACAGTGTGTTCCCAGTGATTTACACAGTGTGTGTGGTGATACAGACTGTTCCCAATGATATAGACAGTGTGCGTGGTGACACAGAGAGTGCTCCCAGTGATATAGACAGTATTCGTTGTGATACAGTGTTCCCAGTGATATAGACAGTGTGCATGGTGATACAGAGTGTTCCCAGTGATATAGACAGTTTTCGTGGTGATAAAGAGAGTGTGCCCAGTGATATAGACAGTACTCTTGGTGATACAGTGTTCCCAGTGATATAGACAGTTTTCGTGGTGGTACAGAGAGTGTTCCCAGTGCTATATACAGTGTTCCTGGTGACACAGAGTGTCCCCAGTGATATAGACAATGTTCGTGGTGATACAGAGAGTGTTGCCAGTGATTTAGACAGTGTTCGTGGTGATACAGAGCGTCCCTAGTGATATAGACAGCATTTGTGGTGATACAGAGAGTGTCCCCAGTGATATAGACAGTGTTCCTGGTGATACAGAGAGTGTTCCCAGTGCTATAGACAGTGTTCCTGGTGACACAGAGTGTCCCCAGTGATATAGACAATGTTCGTGGTGATACAGAGAGTGTTGTCAGTGATTTAGACAGTGTTCGTGGTGATACAGAGAGTTCCTAGTGATATAGACAGTGTTCGTGGTGATACAGAGAGTGTTCCCAGTGATATAGACATTGTTCGTGGTGATACAGAGAGTGTTCCCAGTGATACAGACTGTGTTCCTGGTGACACAGAGAGTGTTCACAGTGATTTTGACGGTGTTCGTGACGGCGCAGAGTGTCCCCAGTGATATAGACAGTGTTTGTGGTGATACAGAGAGTGATCCCAGTGATATAGACAGAGGTCATGGTGATACAGAACGTGTTCCCAGTGATATAGACAGTGTTCGTGGTGATACGGAGAGTGTTTCCAGTGATATAGACTATTCGTGGTGACACAGAGAGTGTTTCCATTGATATCGACAGTGTTTGTGGTGACACAGAGAGTGTTCCCAGTGACATAGACAGTGTTCCTGGTGATACACGGAGTGTCCCCAGTGATATAGACAGTGTTCATGGTGATGCAGAGTGTCACCAGTGATATAGACAGTGTTTTTAGTGATACAGAGAATATCCCTAGTGATATAGACAGTGTACGTCGTGGTACAGAGTGTTCCCAGTGATTTACACAGTGTGTGTGGTGATACAGACTTTTCCCAATGATATAGACAGTGTGCGTGGTGACACAGAGAGTGCTCCCAGTGATATAGACAGTATTCGTTGTGATACAGTGTTCGCAGTGATATAGACAGTGTGCATGGTGATACAGAGTGTTCCCAGTGATATAGACAGTGTTTGTGGTGATACAGAGATTATTCCCAGTGATATAGACAGCATTCCTGGTGATACAGAGAGTGTCCCCAGTGATATAGACATTGGTCCTGGTGATACAGAGTGTTCCCAGTGATATAGGCAGTGTTCGTGGTGATACAGAGCGTTCCCAGTGATACAGACAGTGTTCGTGCTGATACAGAGAGCGTTCCCAGTGATATCGACAGTGTTCGTGGTGACACAGAGAGTGCTCCCAGTGATATAGACAGTATTCGCTGTGATACAGTGATCCCAGTAATATAGTCAGTGTGCGTGGTGACACAGAGTGTTTCCAGTGATATAGACAGTGCTTGTGGTGATACAGAGATTATTCCCAGTGATATAGACAGCATTCCTGGTGATACAGAGAGTATTCACAGTGATATTGACGGTGTTCGTGATGACACAGAGTGTCTCCAGTGGTATAGACAGTGTTTGTGGTGATACAGAACGTGTTCCCAGTGATATAGACAGTGCTTGTGGTGATACAGAGAGTGTTGCCAGTGATTCAGACAGTGTTCATGGTGATACAGAGAGTGTTTGCAGTGATATAGACTGTTCGTGGTGACACAGAGAGTGTTCCCATTGATATCGACAGTGTTTGTGGTGACACAGAGAGTGTTCCCAGTGACATAGACGGTGTTCCTGGTGATACACGGAGTGTCCCCAGTGATATAGACAGTGGTTGTGGTGATACAGAGAATATTCCCACTGATATAGACAGTGTATGTCATGGTACAGAGTGTTCCCAGTGGTATACACAGTGTGTGTGGTGATACAGACTGTTCCCAATGATATAGACAGTGTTCGTGGTGACACAGTGAGTGCTCCCAGTGATATAGACAGTATTCGTTGTGATACAGTGTTCCCAGTGATATAGACAGTGTTTGTGGTGATACGGGGAGTGTTCCCAGTGACATAGACAGTGTTCGTGGTGATACAGTGTTGCCAGTGATATAGACAGTGTTTGTGGTGATCCAGAGAGTGTTCCCAGTGATATAGACAGTGTTCGTGGTGATACAGAGAGTGTTCCCAGTGCTATAGACAGTATTCCTGGTGACACAGAGTGTCCCCAGTGATATAGACAATGTTTGTGGTGATACAGAGAGTGTTGCCAGTGATTTAGACAGTGTTTGTGGTGATACTGAGAGTCCCGAGTTATATAGACAGCGTTTGTGGTGATACAGAGTGTGTTCCCAGTGATATAGACATTATTCGTGGTGATACAGAGAGTATTCCCAGTGATATAGACAGTGGCCCGGGTGATACAGAAAGTGTTCCCAGTTATATAGACAGTGTTTGTAGTGATACAGAGAGTGTTCCCAGTGATATAGACAGTGGTCATGGTGATACTGAAAGTGTTCCCAGTGATATAGACAGTGTTCGTGCTGATACATAAGGTGTTTCCAGTGATATAGACAGTGTTTGTGGTGATACAGAGAGTGTTCCCAGTGATATAGACAGTGTTTGTGGTGATACAGAGAGTGTTTCCAGTGATATAGACTGTTCGTGGTGACACAGAGAGTGTTCCCATTGATATCGAAAGTGTTTGTGGTGACACAGAGAGTGTTCCCAGTGACATAGACAGTGTTCCTGGTGATACACGGAGTGTCCCCAGTGATATAGTCAGTGTTCATGGTGATGCAGAGTGTCACCAGTGATATAGACAGTGTTTGTGGTGATACAGAGAATATTCCCAGTGATATAGACAGTGTACATCGTGGTACAGTGTGTTCCCAGTGATTTACACAGTGTGTGTGGTGATACAGACTGTTCCCAATGATATAGACAGTGTGCGTGGTGACACAGAGAGTGCTCCCAGTGATATAGACAGTATTCATTGTGATACAGTGTTCCCAGTGATATAGACAGTGTGCATGGTGATACAGAGTGTTCCCAGTGATATAGACAGTTTTCGTGGTGATAAAGAGAGTGTGCCCAGTGATATAGACAGTACTCTTGGTGATACAGTGTTCCCAGTGATATAGACAGTTTTCGTGGTGGTACAGAGAGTGTTCCCAGTGCTATATACAGTGTTCCTGGTGACACAGAGTGTCCCCAGTGATATAGACAATGTTCGTGGTGATACAGAGAGTGTTGCCAGTGATTTAGACAGTGTTCGTGGTGATACAGAGCGTCCCTAGTGATATAGACAGCATTTGTGGTGATACAGAGAGTGTCCCCAGTGATATAGACAGTGTTCCTGGTGATACAGAGAGTGTTCCCAGTGCTATAGACAGTGTTCCTGGTGACACAGAGTGTCCCCAGTGATATAGACAATGTTCGTGGTGATACAGAGAGTGTTGTCAGTGATTTAGACAGTGTTCGTGGTGATACAGAGAGTCCCTAGTGATATAGACAGTGTTTGTGGTGATACAGAGAGTGTTCCCAGTGATATAGACATTGTTCGTGGTGATACAGAGAGTATTCCCAGTGATATAGACAGTGTCCCGGGTGATACAGAGATTGTTCGTGGTGATACAGAGAGTGTTCCCAGTGATATAGACAATGTTCGTGGTGATACAGAGTGTTCCCAGTGATATAGACAGTCTTCCTGGTGATACAGAGAGCATTCCCAGTGATATAGACAGTGTTCGTGGTGATACAGAGAGTGTTCCCAGTGATACAGACTGTGTTCCTGGTGACACAGAGAGTGTTCACAGTGATATTGACGGTGTTCGTGACAGCGCAGAGTGTCCGCAGTGATATAGACAGTGTTTTTGGTGATACAGAGAGTGATCCCAGTGATATAGACAGTGTTCGTGGTAACACAGAGAGTGTTCCCAGTGATATAGACAGTATTCGTTGTGATACAGAGACTGTTCCCAGTGATATAGACTGTGTTTGTCGTGACACAGAGAGTGTTCACAGTGATATAGACAGTGTTTGTGGTGATGCAGAAAGTGTTTCCAGTGACATAGACAGTGTCCTTGGTGATACAGTGTTCCCAGTGATATAGACAGTGTTCGTGGTGATACAGACAGTGTTCCCAGTGATATAGACAGTGTTTGTGGTGATACAGAGAGTGGTCCCAATGATATCGAAAGTGTTCGTGGTGACACAGAGAGTGTTCCCAGTGATATAGACAGTATTCATTGTGATAAAGTGATCCCAGTGATATAGACAGTGTGCATGGTGACACAGAGAGTGTTCCCAGTGACATAGACAGTGTTCATGGTGATACACAGAGTGTCCCCAGTGATATAGACAGTGTTCATGGTGATACACGGAGTGATCCCAGTGATATAGACAGTGTGCGTTGTGACACAGAGTGTGTTGCCAGTGATATGGACAGTGCTTGTGGTGATACAGAGAGTGTTGCCAGTGATATAGACAGTGTTCGTGGTGATACAGAGAGTGTTCCTAGCGATACTGATGGTGTTCGTGGTGATACAGAGAGTATCTCCAGTGATATAGACAGTTTTCATGGTGATACAGAGAGTGTTCCCCATGATATAGACAGTTTTCGTGGTGATACAGAGAGTGTTCCCCGTGATATAGACAGTGTTCGTGGTGATACAGAGTATCTCCAGTGATATAGACATTGTTTGTGGTGATACAGGGAGTCTCCACAGTGATATAGACAGTTTTCGTGGTGATACAGAGAGTGTTCCCCGTGATATAGACAGTGTGCATGGTGATACAAAGTTTTCCCAGTGATATAGACATTGTTCATGGAGACACAGAGAGTGTTCCCAGTGATATAGACAGTGTTTGTGGTGATACAGAGAGCGTTCCCAGTGATATTGACAGTGTTCGTGGTGACACAGAGAGTGCTCCCAGAGATATAGACAGTATTCATTATGATACAGTGATCCCAGTGATATAGACAGTGTGCGTGATGACACAGAGTGTCCCAGTGATATACACAGTGTGCATGGTGATACAGAGAGTGTTCCCAGTGATATAGACAGTGTTTGTGGTGATACAGAGTATTCCCAGTGATATAGACAGTGTCCCATGTGATACAGAACGTGTTCCCAGTGATATAGAGAGTGTTTGTGGTGATACAGAGAGTGTTCCCAGTGATACAGACAGTGTTTGTGGTGGCACATAGAGTGTCCCCAGTGATATGGACAGTGTTCGTGGTGATACAGACTGTCCCCAGCGATATATTATCAGTGTTCGTGGTGATACAGAGCGTTCCCGGTGATACAGAGCGTTTCCAGTGACACAGACTGTTTTCCTGGTGATACAGAGAGTATTCACAGTGATATTGACAGTGTTCGTGATGACACAGAGTGTCTCCAGTGGTATAGACAGTGTTTGTGGTGATTCAGAGTGTCCCCAGTGATATAGACAGTGTTTATAGTGATGCAGAGAATGTTCCCAGTGATATAGACAGTGTTCGTGCTGATACAGGCAGTGTTCCCTGTGATATCGACGGTGTTCGTGGTGATACAGAGAGTGTCCCCAGTGATATAGACAGTGTTTGTGGTGATACAGAAATTATTCCCAGTGATATAGAACGCATTCCTGGTGATACAGAGAGTGTCCCCAGTGATATAGACATTGGTCCTGGTGATACAGAGTGTTCCCAGTGATATAGGCAGTGTTCGTGGTGATACAGAGCGTTCCCAGTGATACAGACAGTGTTCGTGCTGATACAGAGAGCGTTCCCAGTGATATCGACAGTGTTCGTGGTGACACAGAGAGTGCTCCCAGTGATATAGACAGTATTCGTTGTGATACAGTGATCCCAGTAATATAGTCAGTGTGCGTGGTGACACAGAGTGTTCCAGTGATATACACAGTGTGCGTGGTGATACAGAGAGTGTTTCCAGTGATATAGACAGTGCTTGTGGTGATACAGAGATTATTCCCAGTGATATAGACAGCATTCCTGGTGATACAGAGAGTATTCACAGTGATATTGACGGTGTTCGTGATGACACAGAGTGTCTCCAGTGGTATAGACAGTGTTTGTGGTGATACAGAACGTGTTCCCAGTGATATAGACAGTGCTTGTGGTGATACAGAGAGTGTTGCCAGTGATTCAGACAGTGTTCATGGTGATACAGAGAGTGTTTGCAGTGATATAGACTGGTCGTGGTGACACCGAGAGTGTTCCCATTGATATCGACAGTGTTTGTGGTGACACAGAGAGTGTTCCCAGTGACATAGACGGTGTTCCTGGTGATACACGGAGTGTCCCCAGTGATATAGACAGTGGTTGTGGTGATACAGAGAATATTCCCACTGATATAGACAGTGTACATCATGGTACAGAGTGTTCCCAGTGGTATACACAGTGTGTGTGGTGATACAGACTGTTCCCAATGATATAGACAGTGTTCGTGGTGACACAGTGAGTGCTCCCAGTGATATAGACAGTATTCGTTGTGATACAGTGTTCCCAGTAATATAGACAGTGTTTGTGGTGATACGGGGAGTGTTCCCAGTGACATAGACAGTGTTCGTGGTGATACAGTGTTGCCAGTGATATAGGCAGTGTTTGTGGTGATCCAGAGAGTGTTCCCAGTGATATAGACAGTGTTCGTGGTGATACAGAGAGTGTTTCCAGTAATATAGACAATGTTTGTGGTGATAGAGAGAGTGTTTCCAGTGAGATAGACAGTGTTCGTGGAGAAACAGAGAGTGTTCCCAGTGATATAGACAGTGTTCGTGCTGATACAGAGGGTGTTTCCAGTGATATAGACAGTTTTCATGGTGATACAGAGAGTGTCCCCAGTGATATAGACATTACTCTTGGTGATACAGTGTTCCCAGTGATATAGACAGTTTTCGTGGTGATACACCGTGTGTCCCAGTGATATAGACAGTGTTCGTGGTGATACTGAGAGTCCCGAGTTATATAGACAGCGTTTGTGGTGATACAGAGTGTGTTCCCAGTGATATAGACATTATTCGTGGTGATACAGAGAGTATTCCCAGTGATATAGACAGTGGCCCTGGTGATACAGAAAGTGTTCCCAGTTATATAGACAGTGTTTGTAGTGATACAGAGAGTGTTCCCAGTGATATAGACAGTGGTCATGGTGATACTGAAAGTGTTCCCAGTGATATAGACAGTGTTCCTGGTGACACGGAGAGTGTCCCCAGTGATATATTATCAGTGTTTGTGGTGATACAGAGCATTCCCAGTGACACATACTTTGTTCCTGGTGATACAGAGAGTGTTCACAGTGATATTGACGGTGTTCGTGATGGCGCAGAGTGTTCCCAGTGATATAGACAGTGTTCGTGCTGATACAGAGGGTGTTTCCAGTGATATAGACAGTTTTCATGGTGATAAAGAGAGTGTGCCCAGTGATATAGACAGTACTCTTGGTGATACAGTGTTCCCAGTGATATAGACAGTTTTCGTGGTGATACACAGAGTGTCCCCAGTGATATAGACAGTGTTCCTGGTGATACAGAGAGTGTTCCCAGTGATATAGACAGTGTTCCTGGTGACACAGCGTGTCCCCAGTGATATAGACAATGTTCGTGGTGATACAGAGAGTGTTGCCAGTGATTTAGACAGTGTTCGTGGTGATACAGAGAGTCCCTAGTGATATAGACAGTGTTTGTGGTGATACAGAGAGTGTTCCCAGTGATATAGACATTGTTCGTGGTGATACAGAGAGTGTTCCCAGTGCTATAGACAGTGTCCCGGGTGATACAGAGAGTGTTCGTGGTGATACAGAGAGTGTTCCCAGTGATATAGACAGTCTTCCTGGTGATACAGAGAGCATTCCCAGTGATATAGACAGTGTTCGTGGTGACACAGAGTGTCCCCAGTGATATAGACAGTGTTTGTGGTGATACAGAGAGTGTTCCCAGTGATACAGACTGTGTTCCTGGTGACACAGAGAGTGTTCACAGTGATATTGACGGTGTTCGTGACGGCGCAGAGTGTCCCCAGTGATATAGACAGTGTTTGTGGTGATACAGAGGGTGTTCCCAGTGATATACACAGTGTACATGGTGATACAGAATGATCCCAATGATATAGATAGGGTTTGTGGTGATACTGAGAGTGTTCCCGGTGATATAGGCAGTGTTCGTGGTGATGCTGAGAGTGTTCCCAGTGATATAGACAGTGTTCGTGGTGATACAGAGAGTGTTCCCAGTGATACAGACTGTGTTCCTGGTGACACAGAGAGTGTTCACAGTGATATTGACGGTGTTCGTGACGGCGCAGAGTGTCCCCAGTGATATAGACAGTGCTTGTGGTGATACAGGGAGTCTCCGCAGTGATATAGACAATTTTCGTGGTGATACAGAGAGTGTTCCCAGTGATATAGACAGTGCTTGTGGTGATACAGAGAATATTCCCAGTGATATAGACAGTGCACGTCGTGGTATAGAGTGTTCCCAGTGATATAGACAGTATTCGTTGTGATACAGTGTTCCTAGTGATATAGACAGTGTGCATGGTGACACAGAGCATTCCCAGTGATATACACAGTGTGCATGGTGATACAGAGAGTGTTCCCAGTGATATAGACAGTATTCGTTGTGATACAGTGATCCCAGTGATATAGACAGTGTGCGTGGTGACACGGAGTGTGTTACCAGTGATATGGACAGTGCTTGTGGTGATACAGAGAGTGTTGCCAGTGATATAGACAGTGTTCCTGGTGACACAGAGAGTGTTCCCAGTGACATAGACAGTGTTCATGGTGATACACGGAGTGTCCCCAGTGATATAGACAGTGTTCATGGTGATGCAGAGTGTCACCAGTGATATAGACAGTGTTTGTAGTGATACAGTGAATATTCCCAGTGATATAGACAGTGTAAGTCGTGGTACAGAGTGTTCCCAGTGATATAGACAGTATTTGTTGTTATACAGTGTTCCCAGTGATATAGACAGTGTGCATGGCGACACAGAGTGTTCCCAGTGATATACACAGTGTGTGTGGTGACACAGAGTGTCCCAGTGATATAGACAGTGTGCATGGTGATACAGAGAGTGTTTCCAGTGATATAGACAGTATTTGTGGTGGTACAGAGAGTGTTGCCAGTGATATAGACAGTGTTCTTGGAGAAACAGAGAGTGTTTCCAGTGATATAGACAGTGCTTCTGGTGATACAGAGAGTGTTGCCAGTTATATGGACAGTGCTTGTGGTGATACAGAGAGTGTTGCCAGTGATACAGACAGTGTTCCTGGTGATACAGAGAGTGATCCCAGTGATATAGACAGTGTTCCTGGTGACACAGAGAGTGTTCACAGTGATATAGACAGTGTTCCTGGTGACACAGAGACAGTTCCTAGTGATATAGACTGTGTTTGTCGTGACACAGAGAGTGTTCACAGTGATATAGACAGTGTTTGTGGTGATGCAGAAAGTGTTTCCAGTGACATAGACAGTGTTCTTGGTGGTACAGTGTTCCCAGTGATATAGACAGTGTTCGTGGTGATACAGAGAGTGTTCCCAGTGATATAGACAGTGTTTGTGGTGATACAGAGAGTGTTCCCAGTGATATAGACAGTGTTTGTGGTGATACAGAGAGTGTTCCCAGTGATATCGAAAGTGTTCGTGGTGACACAGAGAGTGTTCCCAGTGACATAGACAGTGTTCATGGTGATACATGGAGTGTCCCCAGTGATATAGACAGTGTTCATGGTGATACACGGTGTGATCCAAGTGATATAGACAGTGTGTGTGGTGACACAGAGTGTGTTGCCAGTGATATGGACAGTGCTTGTGGTGATACAGAGAGTGTTGCCAGTGATATAGACAGTGTTCGTGGTGATACAGAGAGTGTCCCTAGCGATACTGATGGTGTTCGTGGTGATACAGAGATTATCTCCAGTGATATAGACAATGGTCGTGGTGATACAGAGAGTGTTGCCAGTGATTTAGACAGTGTTCGTGGTGATACAGAGAGTCCCTAGTGATATAGACAGTGTTTGTGGTGATACAGAGAGTGTTCCCAGTGATATAGACATTGTTTGTGGTGATACAGAGAGCGTTCCCAGTGATATCGACAGTGTTCGTGGTGACACAGAGAGTGCTCCCAGTGATATAGACAGTATTCATTGTGATACAGTGATCCCAGTGATATAGACAGTGTGCACGATGACACAGAGTGTCCCAGTGATATACACAGTGTGCACGGTGATACAGAGAGTGTTCCCAGTGATATAGACAGTGTTCGTGGTGATACAGAGTGTTCCCAGTGATATAGACAGTATTCGTTGTGATACAGTGATCCCAGTGATATAGACAGTGTGCGTGGTGACACAGAGTGTGTTGCCAGTGATATGGACAGTGCTTGTGGTGATACAGAGAGTGTTGCCAGTGATAGAGACAGTGTTCGTGGTGATACAGAGAGTGTTCCCTGTGATATAGACAGTGTTCGTGGTGATACAGAGAGTATCTCCAGTGATATAGACATTGTTTGTGGTGATACAGGGAGTCTCCACAGTGATATAGACAGTTTTCGTGGTGATACAGAGAGTGTTCCCCGTGATATAGACAGTGTGCATGGTGATACAGAGTGTTCCTAGTGATATAGACAGTGTTCATGGAGACACCGAGAGTGTTCCCAGTGATATAGACAGTGTTTGTGGTGATACAGAGAGCGTTCCCAGTGATATCGACAGTGTTCGTGGTGACACAGAGAGTGCTCCCAGTGATATAGACAGTATTCATTATGATACAGTGATCCCAGTGATATAGACAGTGTGCGTGATGACACAGTGTGTCCCAGTGATATACACAGTGTGCATGGTGATACAGAGAGTGTTCCCTGTGATATAGACAGTGTTCGTGGTGATACAGAGAGTATCTCCAGTGATATAGACATTGTTTGTGGTGATACAGGGAGTCTCCACAGTGATATAGACAGTTTTCGTGGTGATACAGAGAGTGTTCCCCGTGATATAGACAGTGTGCATGGTGATACAGAGTGTTCCTAGTGATATAGACAGTGTTCATGGAGACACCGAGAGTGTTCCCAGTGATATAGACAGTGTTTGTGGTGATACAGAGAGCGTTCCCAGTGATATCGACAGTGTTCGTGGTGACACAGAGAGTGCTCCCAGTGATATAGACAGTATTCATTATGATACAGTGATCCCAGTGATATAGACAGTGTGCGTGATGACACAGTGTGTCCCAGTGATATACACAGTGTGCATGGTGATACAGAGAGTGTTCCCAGTGATATAGACAGTGTTCGTGGTGATACAGAGTATTCCCAGTGATATAGACAGTGTCCCTGGTGATACAGAACGTGTTCCCAGTGATATAGACAGTGTTTGTGGTGATACAGAGAGTGTTCCCAGTGATCCAGACAGTGTTTGTGGTGACACATAGAGTGTCCCCAGTGATATGGACAGTGCTCGTGGTGATACAGAGTGTCCCCAGCAATATACTATCAGTGTTCGTGGTGATACAGAGCGTTCCCGGTGATACAGAGCGTTTCCAGTGACACAGACTGTGTTCCTGGTGATACAGAGAGTATTCACAGTGATATTGACAGTGTTCGTGATGACACAGAGTGTCTCCAGTGGTATAGACAGTGTTTGTGGTGATACAGAGTATCCCCAGTGATATAGACAGTGTTCATAGTGATGCAGAGAATGTTCCCAGTGATATAGACAGTGTTCGTGCTGATACAGGCAGTGTTCCCTGTGATATCGACGGTGTTCGTGGTGATACAGAGAGTGTCGCCAGTGATATAGACAGTGTTTGTGGTGATACAGAGATTATTCCCAGTGATATAGACAGCATTCCTGGTGATACAGAGTGTTCCCAGTGATATAGGCAGTGTTCGTGGTGATACAGAGCGTTCCCAGTGATACAGACAGTGTTCGTGCTGATACAGAGAGTGTTCCCAGTGATATCGACAGTGTTCGTGGTGACACAGAGAGTGCTCCCAGTGATATAGACAGCATTCCTGGTGATACAGAGAGTATTCACAGTGATATTGACGGTGTTCGTGATGACACAGAGTGTCTCCAGTGGTATAGACAGTGTTTGTGGTGATACAGAATGTGTTCCCAGTGATATAGACAGTGCTTGTGGTGATACAGAGAGTGTTGCCAGTGATTCAGACAGTGTTCATGGTGATACAGAGAGTGTTTGCAGTGATATAGACTGTTTGTGGTGACACAGAGAGTGTTCCCATTGATATCGACAGTGTTTGTGGTGACACAGAAAGTGTTCCCAGTGACATAGACGGTGTTCCTGGTGATACATGGAGTGTCCCCAGTGATATAGACAGTGGTTGTGGTGATACAGAGAATATTCCCACTGATATAGACAGTGTACATCATGGTACAGAGTGTTCCCAGTGATTTACACAGTGTGTGTGGTGATACAGACTGTTCCCAATGATATAGACAGTGTTCGTGGTGACACAGTGAGTGCTCCCAGTGATATAGACAGTATTCGTTGTGATACAGTGTTCCCAGTGATATAGACAGTGTTTGTGGTGATACGGGGAGTGTTCCCAGTGACATAGACAGTATTCGTGGTGATACAGTGTTGCCAGTGATATAGGCAGTGTTTGTGGTGATCCAGAGAGTGTTCCCAGTGATATAGACAGTGTTCGTGGTGATACAGAGAGTGTTCCCAGTAATATAGACAATGTTTGTGGTGATAGAGAGAGTGTTCCCAGTGAGATAGACAGTGTTCGTGGAGAAACAGAGAGTTTTCCCAGTGATATAGACAGTGTTTGTGCTGATACAGAGGGTGTTTCCAGTGATATAGACAGTTTTCATGGTGATACAGAGAGTGTACCCAGTGATATAGACATTACTCTTGGTGATACAGTGTTCCCAGTGATATAGACAGTTTTCGTGGTGATACACCGTGTGTCCCAGTGATATAGACAGTGTTCCTGGTGATACGGAGAGTGTTCCCAGTGCTATAGACAGTGTTCCTGGTGACACAGAGTGTCCCCAGTGATATAGACATTATTCGTGGTGATACAGAGAGTATTCCCAGTGATATAGACAGTGTCCCTGGGGATACAGAAAGTGTTCCCAGTTATATAGACAGTGTTTGTAGTGATACAGAGAGTGTTCCCAGTGATATACACAGTGTTCGTGGTGATAGAGAGAGTGATCCCAGTGATATAGACAGTGGTCATGGTGATACTGAAAGTGTTCCCACTGATATAGACAGTGTTCCTGGTGACACAGAGAGTGTCCCTAGTGATATATTATCAGTGTTTGTGGTGATACAGAGCATTCCCAGTGACACATGCTTTGTTCCTGGTGATACAGAGAGTGTTCACAGTGATATTGACGGTGTTCGTGATGGCGCAGAGTGTTCCCAGTGATATAGACAGTGTTTGTGCTGATACAGAGGGTGTTTCCAGTGATATAGACAGTTTTCGTGGTGTTAAAGAGAGTGTGCCCAGTGATATAGACAGTGTCCCTGGTGATACAGAAAGTGTTCCCAGTTATATAGACAGTGTTTGTAGTGATACAGAGAGTGTTCCCAGTGATATAGACAGTGTTCGTGGTGATAGAGAGAGTGATCCCAGTGATATAGACAGTGGTCATGGTGATACTGAAAGTGTTCCCACTGATATAGACAGTGTTCCTGGTGACACAGAGAGTGTCCCTAGTGATATATTATCAGTGTTTGTGGTGATACAGAGCATTCCCAGTGACACATGCTTTGTTCCTGGTGATACAGAGAGTGTTCACAGTGATATTGACGGTGTTCGTGATGGCGCAGAGTGTTCCCAGTGATATAGACAGTGTTTGTGCTGATACAGAGGGTGTTTCCAGTGATATAGACAGTTTTCGTGGTGATAAAGAGAGTGTGCCCAGTGATATAGACAGTACTCTTGGTGATACAGTGTTCCCAGTGATATAGACAGTTTTTGTGGTGATACACAGTGTCCCCAGTGATATAGACAGTGTTCCTGGTGATACAGAGAGTGTTCCCAGTGCTATAGACAGTGTTCCTGGTGACACAGAGTGTCCCCAGTGATATAGACAATGTTCGTGGTGATACAGAGAGTGTTGCCAGTGATTTAGACAGTGTTCGTGGTGATACAGAGAGTCCCTAGTGATATAGACAGTGTTTGTGGTAATACAGAGAGTGTTCCCAGTGATATAGATATTGTTCGAGGTGATACAGAGAGTGTTCCCAGTGCTGTAGACAGTGTCCTGCGTGATACAGACATTGTTCGTGGTGATACAGAGAGTGTTCCCAGTGATATAGACAGTGGTTGTGGTGATACAGAGAATATTCCCACTAATATAGACAGTGTACATCATGGTACAGAGTGTTCCCAGTGATTTACACAGTGTGTGTGGTGATACAGACTGTTCCCAATGATATAGACAGTGTTCGTGGTGACACAGTGAGTGCTCCCAGTGATATAGACAGTATTCGTTGTGATACAGTGTTCCCAGTGATATAGACAGTGTTTGTGGTGATACGGGGAGTGTTCCCAGTGACATAGACAGTATTCGTGGTGATACAGTGTTGCCAGTGATATAGGCAGTGTTTGTGGTGATCCAGAGAGTGTTCCCAGTGATATAGACAGTGTTCGTGGTGATACAGAGAGTGTTCCCAGTAATATAGACAATGTTTGTGGTGATAGAGAGAGTGTTCCCAGTGAGATAGACAGTGTTCGTGGAGAAACAGAGAGTTTTCCCAGTGATATAGACAGTGTTTGTGCTGATACAGAGGGTGTTTCCAGTGATATAGACAGTTTTCATGGTGATACAGAGAGTGTACCCAGTGATATAGACATTACTCTTGGTGATACAGTGTTCCCAGTGATATAGACAGTTTTCGTGGTGATACACCGTGTGTCCCAGTGATATAGACAGTGTTCCTGGTGATACGGAGAGTGTTCCCAGTGCTATAGACAGTGTTCCTGGTGACACAGAGTGTCCCCAGTGATATAGACATTATTCGTGGTGATACAGAGAGTATTCCCAGTGATATAGACAGTGTCCCTGGGGATACAGAAAGTGTTCCCAGTTATATAGACAGTGTTTGTAGTGATACAGAGAGTGTTCCCAGTGATATACACAGTGTTCGTGGTGATAGAGAGAGTGATCCCAGTGATATAGACAGTGGTCATGGTGATACTGAAAGTGTTCCCACTGATATAGACAGTGTTCCTGGTGACACAGAGAGTGTCCCTAGTGATATATTATCAGTGTTTGTGGTGATACAGAGCATTCCCAGTGACACATGCTTTGTTCCTGGTGATACAGAGAGTGTTCACAGTGATATTGACGGTGTTCGTGATGGCGCAGAGTGTTCCCAGTGATATAGACAGTGTTTGTGCTGATACAGAGGGTGTTTCCAGTGATATAGACAGTTTTCGTGGTGTTAAAGAGAGTGTGCCCAGTGATATAGACAGTGTCCCTGGTGATACAGAAAGTGTTCCCAGTTATATAGACAGTGTTTGTAGTGATACAGAGAGTGTTCCCAGTGATATAGACAGTGTTCGTGGTGATAGAGAGAGTGATCCCAGTGATATAGACAGTGGTCATGGTGATACTGAAAGTGTTCCCACTGATATAGACAGTGTTCCTGGTGACACAGAGAGTGTCCCTAGTGATATATTATCAGTGTTTGTGGTGATACAGAGCATTCCCAGTGACACATGCTTTGTTCCTGGTGATACAGAGAGTGTTCACAGTGATATTGACGGTGTTCGTGATGGCGCAGAGTGTTCCCAGTGATATAGACAGTGTTTGTGCTGATACAGAGGGTGTTTCCAGTGATATAGACAGTTTTCGTGGTGATAAAGAGAGTGTGCCCAGTGATATAGACAGTACTCTTGGTGATACAGTGTTCCCAGTGATATAGACAGTTTTCGTGGTGATACACAGTGTCCCCAGTGATATAGACAGTGTTCCTGGTGATACAGAGAGTGTTCCCAGTGCTATAGACAGTGTTCCTGGTGACACAGAGTGTCCCCAGTGATATAGACAATGTTCGTGGTGATACAGAGAGTGTTGCCAGTGATTTAGATATTGTTCGAGGTGATACAGAGAGTGTTCCCAGTGCTGTAGACAGTGTCCTGCGTGATACAGACATTGTTCGTGGTGATACAGAGAGTGTTCCCAGTGATATAGACAGTGGTTGTGGTGATACAGAGAATATTCCCACTGATATAGACAGTGTACATCATGGTACAGAGTGTTCCCAGTGATTTACACAGTGTGTGTGGTGATACAGACTGTTCCCAATGATATAGACAGTGTTCGTGGTGACACAGTGAGTGCTCCCAGTGATATAGACAGTATTCGTTGTGATACAGTGTTCCCAGTGATATAGACAGTGTTTGTGGTGATACGGGGAGTGTTCCCAGTGACATAGACAGTATTCGTGGTGATACAGTGTTGCCAGTGATATAGGCAGTGTTTGTGGTGATCCAGAGAGTGTTCCCAGTGATATAGACAGTGTTCGTGGTGATACAGAGAGTGTTCCCAGTAATATAGACAATGTTTGTGGTGATAGAGAGAGTGTTCCCAGTGAGATAGACAGTGTTCGTGGAGAAACAGAGAGTTTTCCCAGTGATATAGACAGTGTTTGTGCTGATACAGAGGGTGTTTCCAGTGATATAGACAGTTTTCATGGTGATACAGAGAGTGTACCCAGTGATATAGACATTACTCTTGGTGATACAGTGTTCCCAGTGATATAGACAGTTTTCGTGGTGATACACCGTGTGTCCCAGTGATATAGACAGTGTTCCTGGTGATACGGAGAGTGTTCCCAGTGCTATAGACAGTGTTCCTGGTGACACAGAGTGTCCCCAGTGATATAGACATTATTCGTGGTGATACAGAGAGTATTCCCAGTGATATAGACAGTGTCCCTGGGGATACAGAAAGTGTTCCCAGTTATATAGACAGTGTTTGTAGTGATACAGAGAGTGTTCCCAGTGATATACACAGTGTTCGTGGTGATAGAGAGAGTGATCCCAGTGATATAGACAGTGGTCATGGTGATACTGAAAGTGTTCCCACTGATATAGACAGTGTTCCTGGTGACACAGAGAGTGTCCCTAGTGATATATTATCAGTGTTTGTGGTGATACAGAGCATTCCCAGTGACACATGCTTTGTTCCTGGTGATACAGAGAGTGTTCACAGTGATATTGACGGTGTTCGTGATGGCGCAGAGTGTTCCCAGTGATATAGACAGTGTTTGTGCTGATACAGAGGGTGTTTCCAGTGATATAGACAGTTTTCGTGGTGTTAAAGAGAGTGTGCCCAGTGATATAGACAGTGTCCCTGGTGATACAGAAAGTGTTCCCAGTTATATAGACAGTGTTTGTAGTGATACAGAGAGTGTTCCCAGTGATATAGACAGTGTTCGTGGTGATAGAGAGAGTGATCCCAGTGATATAGACAGTGGTCATGGTGATACTGAAAGTGTTCCCACTGATATAGACAGTGTTCCTGGTGACACAGAGAGTGTCCCTAGTGATATATTATCAGTGTTTGTGGTGATACAGAGCATTCCCAGTGACACATGCTTTGTTCCTGGTGATACAGAGAGTGTTCACAGTGATATTGACGGTGTTCGTGATGGCGCAGAGTGTTCCCAGTGATATAGACAGTGTTTGTGCTGATACAGAGGGTGTTTCCAGTGATATAGACAGTTTTCGTGGTGATAAAGAGAGTGTGCCCAGTGATATAGACAGTACTCTTGGTGATACAGTGTTCCCAGTGATATAGACAGTTTTCGTGGTGATACACAGTGTCCCCAGTGATATAGACAGTGTTCCTGGTGATACAGAGAGTGTTCCCAGTGCTATAGACAGTGTTCCTGGTGACACAGAGTGTCCCCAGTGATATAGACAATGTTCGTGGTGATACAGAGAGTGTTGCCAGTGATTTAGACAGTGTTCGTGGTGATACAGAGAGTCCCTAGTGATATAGACAGTGTTTGTGGTAATACAGAGAGTGTTCCCAGTGATATAGATATTGTTCGAGGTGATACAGAGAGTGTTCCCAGTGCTGTAGACAGTGTCCTGCGTGATACAGACATTGTTCGTGGTGATACAGAGAGTGTTCCCAGTGATATAGACAATGTTCATGGTGATACAGAGTGTTCCCAGTGATATAGACAGTCTTCCTTGTGATACAGAGAGCATTCCCAGTGATATAGACAGTGTTCGTGGTGACACAGAGTGTCCCCAGTGATATAGACAGTGTTTGTGGTGATACAGAGAGTGTTCCCAGTGATACAGACTGTGTTCCTGGTGACACAGAGAGTGTTCACAGTGATATTGACGGTGTTCGTGATGGTGCAGAGTGTCCCCAGTGATATAGACAGTGTTTGTGGTGATACAGGGAGTCTCTGCATGATATAGACAATTTTTGTGGTGATACAGAGAGTGTTCCCAGTGATATAGACAGTGTGCATGGTGATACAGAGTTTTCCCAGTGATATAGACAGTGTTCATGGACACACAGAGAGTGTTCCCAGTGATATAGACAGTGTTCGTGCTGACACAGAGAGCGTTCCCAGTGATATCGACAGTGTTCGTGGTGACACAGAGAGTGTTCCCAGTGATATAGACAGTATTCGTTGTGATACAGTGATCCCAGTGATATAGACAGTGTGCGTGGTGACACAGAGTGTGTTGCCAGTGATATGGACAGAGCTTGTGGTGATACAGAGAGTGTTGCCAGTGATATAGACAGTGTTCCTGGTGACACAGAGAGTGTTCCCAGTGACATAGACAGTGTTCATGGTGATGCAGAGTGTCACCAGTGATATAGACAGTGGTTGTAGTGATACAGTGAATATTCCCAGTGATATAGACAGTGTACGTCGTGGTACAGAGTGTTCCCAGTGATATAGACAGTATTTGTTGTTATACAGTGTTCCCAGTGATATAGACAGTGTGCGTGGTGACACAGAGTGTGTTGCCAGTGATATGGACAGTGCTTGTGGTGATACAGAGAGTGTTCACAGTGATATAGACAGTGTTCCTGGTGACACAGAGACTGTTCCCAGTGATATAGACTGTGTTTGTTGTGACACAGAGAGTGTTCACAATGATATAGACAGTGTTTGTGGTGATGCAGAAAGTGTTTCCAGTGACATAGACAGTGTTCTTGGTGATACAGTGTTCCCAGTGATATAGACAGTGTTCGTGGTGATACAGAGAGTGTTCCCAGTGATATAGACAGTGTTTGTGGTGATACAGAGAGTGTTCCCAGTGATATAGACAGTGTTTGTGGTGATACAGAGAGTGTTCCCAATGATATCGAAAGTGTTCGTGGTGACACAGAGAGTGTTCCCAGTGATATAGACAGTGTTAGTGGTGATACACAGAGTGATCCCAGTGATATAGACAGTGGTCGTGGTGATACTGAAAGTGTTCCCAGTGATATAGACAGTGTTCCTGGTGATATAGAGACTGTCCCCAGTGATATATTAATAGTGTTTGTGGTGATACAGAGTGCCCCCAGTGATATAGACAGTGTTTGTGGTGACACAGAGAGTGTTCCCAGTGATGTAGACAGTGTTCCTGGTGATACAGAGTGTCACCAGTGATTTAGACAGTGGTTGTGGTGATACAGAGAATATTCCCAGTGATATAGACAGTGTACGTCGTGGTACCGAGTGTTCCCAGTGATGTACACAGTGTGTGTGGTGATACAGACTGTTCCCAATGATATAGACAGTGTGCGTGGTGACACAGTGAGTGCTCCCAGTGATATAGACAGTATTTGTGGTGATACAAAGAGTATTCCCAGTGATATACACAGTGTACATGGTGATACAGAATGATCCCAATGATATAGACAGGGTTCGTGGTGATACTGAGAGTGTCACCAGTGATATAGGCAGTGTTCGTGGTGATACTGAGAGTGTTCCTAGTGATATAGACAGTGTTCGTGGTGATACAGAGAGTGTTCCTTGCGATATTGATGGTGTTTGTGGTGATACAGAGAGTATCTCCAGTGATATAGACATTGTTTGTGGTGATACAGGGAGTCTCTGCAGTGATATAGACAGTTTTTGTGGTGATACAGTGAGTGTTCCCAGTGATATAGACAGTGCTTGTGGTGATACAGAGAGTGTTGCCAGTGATATAAACAGTGCTTGTGGTGATACAGAGAATATTCCCAGTGATATAGACAGTGTACATCGTGGTACAGAGTGTTCCCAGTGATATGCACAGTGTGTGTGGTGATACAGACTGTTCCCAATGATATAGACAGTGTTCGTGGTGACACAGTGAGTGCTCCCAGTGATATAGACAGTATTCGTGCTGATACAGAGAACGTTCCCAGTGATAACGACAGTGTTTGTGGTGATACAGAGAGTGCTTCCAGTGATATAGACCGTATTCGTTGTGATACAGTGATCCCAGTGATATACACAGTGCGCGTGGTGATACAGAGAGTGTTCCCAGTGATATAGACAGTGTTCGTGCTGATACAGAGAGCGTTCCCAGTGATCTCGACAGTGTTCGTGGTGACACAGAGAGTGCTCCCAGTGATATAGACAGTAATCGTTGTGATAAAGTGATTCCAGGGATATACACAGTGTGCGTAGTGATACAGAGGGTGTTGCCAGTGATATAGACAGTGCTTGTGGTGATACAGAGAGTGTTCCGAGTGATATAGACAGTGTTCCTGGTGATATAGAGACTGTCCCCAGTGATATATTATCAGTGTTCGTGGTGATACAGAGCGTTCCCAGTGACACAGACTGCGTTCCTGGTGATACAGAGAGTGTTCCCAGTGATATAGACACTGTTCGTGGTGATACAGAGAGTGTTCCCAGTGATATAGACAGTGTTCATGGTGATACAGAGAGTGTTGTCAGTGATATAAACAGTGCTTGTGGTGATACAGAGAATATTCCCAGTGATATCGACAGTGTACGTCGTGGTACAGAGTGTTCCCAGTGATATAGACAGTGTTCGTTGTAATACAGTGTTCCCAGTAATATAGACAGTGTGCGTGGTGACACAGTGAGTGCTCCCAGTGATATAGAGAGTATTCGTTGTGATACAGTGTTCCCAGTGATATAGAGGGTGTGCATGGTGATGCAGAGTGTTCCCAGTGATATAGACAGTATTTGTGGTGATACAGAGAGCGTTCCCAGTGATATACACAGTGTACATGGTGATACAGAATGATCCCAATGATATAGACAGGGTTCGTGGTGATACTGAGAGTGTTCCCAGTGATATAGGCAGTGTTTGTGGTGATTACTGAGAGTGTTCCCAGTGATATAGACAGTGTGTGTGGTGATACAGAGAGTGTTCCTAGCGATATTGATGGTGTTCGTGGTGATACAGAGAGTATCTCCAGTGATATAGACATTGTTTGTGCTGAGACAGTGAGTCTCTGCAGTGATATAGACAGTTTTTGTGGTGAAACAGAGATTGTTCCCAGTGATATAGAGAGTGTGCATGGTGATACAGTGTTTGCCCAGTGATATAGACAGTGTTCGTGGTGACACAGTGAGTGCTCCCAGTGATATAGACAGTATTTGTGCTGATACAGAGAGCGTTCCCAGTGATATCGACAGTGTTTGTGGTGATACAGAGAGTGTTCCCAGTGATATAGACAGTGTTCGTGCTGATACAGAGAGCGTTCCCAGTGATATCGACAGTGTTCATGGTGACACAGAGAGTGCTCCCAGTGATATAGACAGTATTCGTTGTGATACAGTGATCCCAGGGATATACACAGTGTGCGTGGTGATACAGAGAGTGTTGCCAGTGATATAGACAGTGCTTGTGGTGATACAAAGAGTGTTGCCAGCGATATAGACAGTGCTTGTGGTGATAAAGAGAGTGTTGCCAGTGATATAGACAGTGTTTGTGGTGATACAGAGTATTCCCAGTGATATAGACAGTGTTCCTGGTGATACAGAACGTGTTCCCAGTGATATAGACAGTGTTTGTGGTGATACAGAGTGTCCCCAGTGATATATTATCAGTGTTCGTGGTGATACAGAGCATTCCCAGTGACATAGACTGTGTTCCTGGTGATACAGAGAGTGTTCACAGTGATATTGACAGTGTTTGTGATGACACAGAGTGTCCCCAGTGATATAGACAGTGTTCCTGGCGATACAGAGAGTGTTCCCAGTGATATAGACACTGTTCGTGGTGATACAGAGAGTGTTCCCAGTGATATAGACAGTGTTCATTGTGATACAGAGTGTCCCCAGTGATATATTATCCGTGTTCGTGGTGATACAGAGCATTCCCAGTGATATAGACAGTGTTCGTGGTGATACAGAGAGTGTTCCCAGTGATATAGACAGTATTCCTGGTGACGCATAGAGTGTTCCCAGTGATATAGACTGTTCGTGGTGACACAGAGAGTGTTCGCATTGATATTGACAGTGTTTGTGGTGACACAGAGAGTGTTCCCAGTGACATAGACAGTGTTCCTGGTAATACACGGAGTGTCCCCAGCGATATAAACAGTATTCATGGTGATGCAGAGTGTCGCCAGTGATATAGACAGTGGTTGTGGTCATACAGAGAATATTCCCAGTGATATAGACAGTGTACGTCGTGGTACAGAGTGTTCCCAGTGATATAGACAGTGTTCGTTGTAATACAGTGTTCCCAGTAATATAGACAGTGTGCGTGGTGACACAGTGAGTGCTCCCAGTGATATAGACAGTATTCGTGCTGATACAGAGAGCGTTCCCAGTGATATCGACAGTATACGTTGTGATACAGTGATCCCAGTGATATACACAGTGTGGGTGGTGATACAGAGAGTGTTGCCAGTGATATAGACAGTGCTTGTGGTGATACAGAGAGTTTTGCCAGTGGTATAGACAGTGTTTGTGGTGATACAGAGTATTCCCAGTGATATAGACAGCGTTCCTGGTGATACAGAACGTGTTCCCAGTGATATATAGACACTGTTCGTGGTGATACAGAGAGTGTTCCCAGTGATATAGACAGTGTTCATGGTGATACAGAGTGTCCCCAGTGATATATTATCCGTGTTCGTGGTGATACAGAGCGTTCCCAGTGATATAGACAGTGTTCCTGTTGATACAGAGGGTGTTCCCAGTGATATAGACAGTGATCATGGTGACACAGAGTGTCCCAAGTGATATATTATCCGTGTTCGTGGTGATACAGAGAGTGTTCCCAGTGATATAGACAGTATTCCTGGTGACGCATAGAGTGTTCCCAGTGATATAGACTGTTCGTGGTGACACAGAGAGTGTTCGCATTGATATTGACAGTGTTTGTGATGACACAGAGAGTGTTCCCAGTGACATAGACAGTGTTCCTGGTAATACACAGAGTGTCCCCAGCGATATAGACAGTGTTTGTGGTGATACAGAGAGTATTCCCAGTGATATAGACAGCGTTTCTGGTGATACAGAGAGTGTTCCCAGTGATATAGACAGTGTTCGTGGTGATACAGTGTTCCCAGTGATATTGACAGTGTGCATGGTGATACAGAGAGTGTCACCAGTGATACAGACAGTGTTCGTGGTGATACAGAGAGTGTTCCCAGTGATATAGACAGTGTTTGTCGTGATACAGAGAGTGTCCCCCGTGATATAGACAGTGTTGTTGGTGATACAGAGAGTGTTCCCAGTGATATAGACAGTATTCGTGGTGATACAGAGAGTGTTGCCAGTGATATAGACAGTTGTTGTGGTGATACAATGAGTGTTCCCAGTGATATAGACAGTGTTTGTGGTGATACAGAGTGTCCCCAGTGATATATTATCAGTGTTCGTGGTGATACAGAGCGTTCCCAGTGACACAGACTGTGTTCCTGGTGATACAGAGAGTGTTCACAGTGATATTGACGGTGTTCGTGATGACACAGAGTGTCCCCAGTCATATAGACAGTGTTCCTGGTGATACAGAGAGTGTTCCCAGTGATATAGACAGTGTTTGTGGTGATACAGAGAATGTCCCCAGTGGTATAGACAGTGTTCCTGGTGATACAGAGAGTGTTCCCAGTGATATAGACAGTGTTCGTGGTGATACAGAGGGTGTTCTCAGTGATATAGACAGTGTTCGTGGTGATACAGAGAATGTCCCCAGTGGTATAGACAGTGTTCCTGGTGATACAGAGAGTGTTCCCAGTGATAGAGACAGTGTTCGTTCTGATACAGAGAGTGTTCCCAGTGATATAGACAGTATTCGTGGTGACACAGAGAGTATTCCCAGTGATATAGGCAGTGTTCCTGGTGATACAGAGTGTGTTCCCAGTGATATAGACAGTATTCGTGGTGACACAGAGAGTATTCCCAGTGATATAGGCAGTGTTCCTGGTGATACAGAGTGTGTTCCCAGTGATATAGACAGTGTTCGTGGTGACACAGGGTGTTCCCAGTAATATAGACAGTGTTCGTTCTGATACAGAGAGTGTTCCCAGTTATATAGACAGTGTTCGCGGTGATACAGAGAGTGTCCCCAGTGATATAGACAGTGTTCGTGGTGATTCAGAGTGTTCCCAGTGATATAGACAGTGATCGTGGTGACACAGAGTGTCTCCAGTGATATAGACAATGTTTGTGGTGATACAGAGACTGTTCCCAGTAATGTAGACAACATTCCTGGTGATACAGAGAGGGTCCCCCGTGATATAGACAGTGTTCCGGGTGAGACAGAGAGTGTCCCCAGTGATATAGACAGTGTTTGTGGTGATACAATGAGTGTTCCCAGTGATATAGACAGTGTTTGTGGTGATACAGAGTGTTACCAGTGATATAGACAGTGTTTGTGGTGATACAGTGTTCCCAGTGATATTGACAGTGTTTGTTGGTGATACAGAGAATGTTGCCAGTGATATAGACAGTGTTCGTGGTGATACAGAGAGTGTTCACAGTGATATAGACAGTGTTCATGGTGATACAGAGAGTATTCCCAGTGATATGGACAGTGTTCCTGGTGATACCGAGTGTGTTCCCAGTTATATAGGCAGTGTTCGGGCTGATACGGAGACTGTTCCCAGAGTTATCGACAGTGTTCGTGATGACACGGAGAGTGCTCCCAGTGATATAGACAGTATTCGTTGTGATACAGAGAGTGTTCCCAGTGATAGAGACAGTGTTTGTGGTGATACAGAGAGTGTCGCCCGTGATATAGACAGTATTCATTATGATACAGTGATCCCAGTGATATAGACAGTGTGCGTGATGACACAGTGTGTCCCAGTGATATACACAGTGTGCATGGTGATACAGAGAGTGTTCCCAGTGATATAGACAGTGTTCGTGGTGATACAGAGTATTCCCAGTGATATAGACAGTGTCCCTGGTGATACAGAACGTGTTCCCAGTGATATAGACAGTGTTTGTGGTGATACAGAGAGTGTTCCCAGTGATCCAGACAGTGTTTGTGGTGACACATAGAGTGTCCCCAGTGATATGGACAGTGCTCGTGGTGATACAGAGTGTCCCCAGCGATATATTATCAGTGTTCGTGGTGATACAGAGCGTTCCCGGTGATACAGAGCGTTTCCAGTGACACAGACTGTGTTCCTGGTGATACAGAGAGTATTCACAGTGATATTGACAGTGTTCGTGATGACACAGAGTGTCTCCAGTGGTATAGACAGTGTTTGTGGTGATACAGAGTATCCCCAGTGATATAGACAGTGTTCATAGTGATGCAGAGAATGTTCCCAGTGATATAGACAGTGTTCGTGCTGATACAGGCAGTGTTCCCTGTGATATCGACGGTGTTCGTGGTGATACAGAGAGTGTCGCCAGTGATATAGACAGTGTTTGTGGTGATACAGAGATTATTCCCAGTGATATAGACAGCATTCCTGGTGATACAGAGAGTGTCCCCAGTGATATAGACATTGGTCCTGGTGATACAGAGTGTTCCCAGTGATATAGGCAGTGTTCGTGGTGATACAGAGCGTTCCCAGTGATACAGACAGTGTTCGTGCTGATACAGAGAGTGTTCCCAGTGATATCGACAGTGTTCGTGGTGACACAGAGAGTGCTCCCAGTGATATAGACAGCATTCCTGGTGATACAGAGAGTATTCACAGTGATATTGACGGTGTTCGTGATGACACAGAGTGTCTCCAGTGGTATAGACAGTGTTTGTGGTGATACAGAATGTGTTCCCAGTGATATAGACAGTGCTTGTGGTGATACAGAGTGTGTTGCCAGTGATTCAGACAGTGTTCATGGTGATACAGAGAGTGTTTGCAGTGATATAGACTGTTCGTGGTGACACAGAGAGTGTTCCCATTGATATCGACAGTGTTTGTGGTGACACAGAAAGTGTTCCCAGTGACATAGACGGTGTTCCTGGTGATACATGGAGTGTCCCCAGTGATATAGACAGTGGTTGTGGTGATACAGAGAATATTCCCACTGATATAGACAGTGTACATCATGGTACAGAGTGTTCCCAGTGATTTACACAGTGTGTGTGGTGATACAGACTGTTCCCAATGATATAGACAGTGTTCGTGGTGACACAGTGAGTGCTCCCAGTGATATAGACAGTATTCGTTGTGATACAGTGTTCCCAGTGATATAGACAGTGTTTGTGGTGATACGGGGAGTGTTCCCAGTGACATAGACAGTATTCGTGGTGATACAGTGTTGCCAGTGATATAGGCAGTGTTTGTGGTGATCCAGAGAGTGTTCCCAGTGATATAGACAGTGTTCGTGGTGATACAGAGAGTGTTCCCAGTAATATAGACAATGTTTGTGGTGATAGAGAGAGTGTTCCCAGTGAGATAGACAGTGTTCGTGGAGAAACAGAGAGTGTTCCCAGTGATATAGACAGTGTTTGTGCTGATACAGAGGGTGTTTCCAGTGATATAGACAGTTTTCATGGTGATACAGAGAGTGTCCCCAGTGATATAGACATTACTCTTGGTGATACAGTGTTCCCAGTGATATAGACAGTTTTTGTGGTGATACACCGTGTGTCCCAGTGATATAGACAGTGTTCCTGGTGATACAGAGAGTGTTCCCAGTGCTATAGACAGTGTTCCTGGTGACACAGAGTGTCCCCAGTGATATAGACATTATTCGTGGTGATACAGAGAGTATTCCCAGTGATATAGACAGTGTCCCTGGGGATACAGAAAGTGTTCCCAGTTATATAGACAGTGTTTGTAGTGATACAGAGAGTGTTCCCAGTGATATACACAGTGTTCGTGGTGATAGAGAGAGTGATCCCAGTGATATAGACAGTGGTCATGGTGATACTGAAAGTGTTCCCACTGATATAGACAGTGTTCCTGGTGACACAGAGAGTGTCCCTAGTGATATATTATCAGTGTTTGTGGTGATACAGAGCATTCCCAGTGACACATGCTTTGTTCCTGGTGATACAGAGAGTGTTCACAGTGATATTGACGGTGTTCGTGATGGCGCAGAGTGTTCCCAGTGATATAGACAGTGTTTGTGCTGATACAGAGGGTGTTTCCAGTGATATAGACAGTTTTCGTGGTGATAAAGAGAGTGTGCCCAGTGATATAGACAGTACTCTTGGTGATACAGTGTTCCCAGTGATATAGACAGTTTTCGTGGTGATACACAGTGTCCCCAGTGATATAGACAGTGTTCCTGGTGATACAGAGAGTGTTTCCAGTGATATAGACAGTGTTCCTGGTGACACAGAGTGTCCCCAGTGATATAGACAATGTTCGTGGTGATACAGAGAGTGTTGTCAGTGATTTAGACAGTGTTCGTGGTGATACAGAGAGTCCCTAGTGATATAGACAGTGTTTGTGGTAATACAGAGAGTGTTCCCAGTGATATAGACATTGTTCGTGGTGATACAGAGAGTGTTCCCAGTGCTATAGACAGTGTCCTGGGTGATACAGACATTGTTCGTGGTGATACAGAGAGTGTTCCCAGTGATATAGACAATGTTCATGGTGATACAGAGTGTTCCCAGTGATATAGACAGTCTTCCTGGTGATACAGAGAGCATTCCCAGTGATATAGACAGTGTTCGTGGTGACACAGAGTGTCCCCAGTGATATAGACAGTGTTTGTGGTGATACAGAGAGTGTTCCCCGTGATATAGACAGTGTTCGTGGTGATACAGAGAGTATCTCCAGTGATATAGACATTGTTTGTGGTGATACAGGGAGTCTCCACAGTGATATAGACAGTTTTCGTGGTGATACAGAGAGTGTTCCCCGTGATATAGACAGTGTGCATGGTGATACAGAGTGTTCCTAGTGCTATAGACAGTGTTTGTGGTGATACAGAGAGCGTTCCCAGTGATATCGACAGTGTTCGTGGTGACACAGAGAGTGCTCCCAGTGATATAGACAGTATTCATTATGATACAGTGATCCCAGTGATATAGACAGTGTGCGTGATGACACAGAGTGTCCCAGTGATATACACAGTGTGCATGGTGATACAGAGAGTGTTCCCAGTGATATAGACAGTGTTCGTGGTGATACAGAGTATTCCCAGTGATATAGACAGTGTCCCTGGTGATACAGAACGTGTTCCCAGTGATATAGACAGTGTTTGTGGTGATACAGAGAGTGTTCCCAGTGATCCAGACAGTGTTTGTGGTGACACATAGAGTGTCCCCAGTGATATGGACAGTGCTCGTGGTGATACAGAGTGTCCCCAGCGATATATTATCAGTGTTCGTGGTGATACAGAGCGTTCCCGGTGATACAGAGCGTTTCCAGTGACACAGACTGTGTTCCTGGTGATACAGAGAGTATTCACAGTGATATTGACAGTGTTCGTGATGACACAGAGTGTCTCCAGTGGTATAGACAGTGTTTGTGGTGATACAGAGTATCCCCAGTGATATAGACAGTGTTTATAGTGATGCAGAGAATGTTCCCAGTGATATAGACAGTGTTCGTGCTGATACAGGCAGTGTTCCCTGTGATATCGACGGTGTTCGTGGTGATACAGAGAGTGTCCCCAGTGATATAGACAGTGTTTGTGGTGATACAGAGATTATTCCCAGTGATATAGACAGCATTCCTGGTGATACAGAGAGTGTCCCCAGTGATATAGACATTGGTCCTGGTGATACAGAGTGTTCCCAGTGATATAGACAGTGTTCCTGGTGATACAGAGAGTGTTCCCAGTGATACAGACAGTGTTCGTGCTGATACAGAGAGTGTTCCCAGTGATATCGACAGTGTTCGTGGTGACACAGAGAGTGCTCCCAGTGATATAGACAGTATTTGTTGTGATACAGTGATCCCAGTAATATAGTGAGTGTGCGTGGTGACACAGAGTGTTCCAGTGATATACACAGTGTGCGTGGTGATACAGAGAGTGTTTCCAGTGATATAGACAGTGCTTGTGGTGATACAGAGATTATTCCCAGTGATATAGACAGCATACCTGGTGATACAGAGAGTATTCACAGTGATATTGACGGTGTTCGTGATGACACAGAGTGTCTCCAGTGGTATAGACAGTGTTTGTGGAGTTTCAGAGTGTCCCCAGTGATATAGACAGTGTTCCTGGTGATACAGAGAGTGTTCCCAGTGATATAGACAGTGTTCGTGGTGATACAGAGGGTGTTCCCAGTGATATAGGCAGTGTTCGTGTTGATACAGAGAATGTCCCCAGTGGTATAGACAGTGTTCCTGGTGATACAGAGAGTGTTCCCAGTGATATAGACAGTGTTCGTTCTGATACAGAGAGTGTTCCCAGCGATATAGACAGTATTCGTGGTGACACAGAGAGTATTCCCAGTGATATATGCAGTGTTCCTGGTGATACAGAGTGTGTTCCCAGTGATATAGACAGTGTTCGTGGTGACACAGGGTGTTCCCAGTAATATAGACAGTGTTCGTTCTGATACAGAGAGTGTTCCCAGTTATATAGACAGTGTTCGCGGTGATACAGAGAGTGTCCCCAGTGATATAGACAGTGTTCGTGGTGATTCAGAGTGTTCCCAGTGATATAGACAGTGAACGTGGTGACACAGAGTGTCTCCAGTGATATAGACAATGTTTGTGGTGATACAGAGACTGTTCCCAGTAATGTAGACAACATTCCTGGTGATACAGAGAGGGTCCCCCGTGATATAGACAGTGTTCCGGGTGAGACAGAGAGTGTCCCCAGTGATATAGACAGTGTTTGTGGTGATACAATGAGTGTTCCCAGTGATATAGACAGTGTTTGTGGTGATACAGAGTGTTACCAGTGATATAGACAGTGTTTGTTGGTGATACAGAGAATGTTGCCAGTGATATAGACAGTGTTCGTGGTGATACAGAGAGTGTTCACAGTGATATAGACAGTGTTCATGGTGATACAGAGAGTATTCCCAGTGATATGGACAGTGTTCCTGGTGATACAGAGTGTGTTCCCAGTTATATAGGCAGTGTTCGGGCTGATACGGAGACTGTTCCCAGAGTTATCGACAGTGTTCGTGATGACACGGAGAGTGCTCCCAGTGATATAGACAGTATGCGTTGTGATACAGAGAGTGTTCCCAGTGATAGAGACAGTGTTTGTGGTGATACAGAGAGGGTCGCCCGTGATATAGACAGTGTTCCTGGTGATACAGAGAGTGTTCCCAGTGGTATAGACAGTGTTGTTGGTGATACAGAGAGTGTTCCCAGTGATATAGACAGTGTTCGTGGTGATACAGAGGGTGTTCCCAGTGATATAGACAGTGTTGTTGGTGATACAGAGTGTCCCCAGTGATATAGACAGTGTTCGTTCTGATATAGAGAGTGTTCCCAGTGATGTAGACAGTGTTCGCAGTGATACAGAGAGTGTCCCCAGTGATATAGACAGTGTTCGTGGTGATTCAGAGTGTTCCCAGTGATATAGACAGTGATTGTCGTGACACAGAGTGTCTCCAGTGATATAGACAATGTTTGTGGTGATACAGAGAGTGTCCCCCGTGATATAGACAGTGTTCCTGGTGATACAGAGAGTGTTCCCAGTGATATAGACAGTGTTCATGGTGATACAGAGCGTTCCCAGCGATAAAGACCGTGTTCCTGGTGATATAGATAGTGTTCCCAGTGATATAGACAGTGTATGTGGTGACACAGACAGTGTCCCCAGTGATATAGACAGTGTTCCTGGTGATACAGAGAGTGTTCCCAGTGATATAGACAGTATTCGTGGTGATACAGAGAGTATTCCCAGTGATATAGGCAGTGTTCCTGGTGATACAGAGAGTGTTCCCAGTGATAGAGACAGTGTTCGTGGTGACACAGGGTGTCCCCAGTGATATAGACAGTGTTTGTGGTGATACAGAGAGTGTCCCCCGTGATATAGACAGTGTTCCTGATGATACAGAGAGTGTTCCCAGTGATATAGACAGTGTTCATGGTAATACAGAGCGTTCCCAGCGATAAAGACCGTGTTCCTGGTGATATAGATAGTGTTCCCAGTGACTTAGACAGTGTTCCTGGTGATACAGAGAGTGTCACCAGTGATATAGACTGTGTTCGTGCTGATACAGAGACTGTTCCCAGTGATATTGACAGAGTTCGTGGTGACACAGAGAGTGCTCCCAGTGATATAGACATATTCGTTGTGATACAGTGTTCCCAGTGATATACACAGTGTGCGTGGTGATACACAGAGTGTCCCCAGTGATATAGACAGTGTTCGTGGTGATACAGAAAGTGTCCCCAGTGATATATTATCCATGTTCGTGGTGATACACAGAGTGTCCCCAGTGATATATTATCCGTGTTCGTGGTGATACAGAGCGTTCCCAGTGATATAGACAGTGTTCCTGTTGATACAGAGGGTGTTCCCAGTGATATAGACAGTGATCATGGTGACACAGAGTGTCCCCAGTGATATATTATCCGTGTTCGTGGTGATACAGAGAGTGTTCCCAGTGATATAGACAGTATTCCTGGTGACGCATAGAGTATTCCCAGTGATATAGACTGTTCGTGGTGACACAGAGAGTGTTCGCATTGATATTGACAGTGTTTGTGATGACACAGAGAGTGTTCCCAGTGACATAGACAGTGTTCCTGGTAATACACAGAGTGTCCCCAGCGATATAGACAGTGTTTGTGGTGATACAGAGAGTATTCCCAGTGATATAGACAGCGTTTCTGGTGATACAGAGAGTGTTCCCAGTGATATAGACGCTGTTCGTGGTGATACAGTGTTCCCAGTGATATTGACAGTGTGCATGGTGATACAGAGAGTGTCACCAGTGATACAGACAGTGTTCGTGGTGATACAGAGAGTGTTCCCAGTGATATAGACAGTGTTTGTCGTGATACAGAGAGTGTCCCCCGTGATATAGACAGTGTTGTTGGTGATACAGAGAGTGTTCCCAGTGATATAGACAGTATTCGTGGTGATACAGAGAGTGTTGCCAGTGATATAGACAGTTGTTGTGGTGATACAATGAGTGTTCCCAGTGATATAGGCAGTGTTCGTGGTGACACAGTGTTCCCAGTTGCATAGACAGTGTTTGTGGTGATACAGAGAGTGTTCCCAGTGATATAGACAGTGTTCCTGGTGATACAGAGAGTGTTCCCAGTTATATAGACAGTGTTTGTGGTGATACAGAGAGTGTTCCCAGTGACATAGACAATGTTCGTGGTGATACAGAGCATTCCCAGTGATACAGACTCTGTTCCTGGTGACACAGTGATATTGATGGTGTTCGTGATGGCACAGAGTGTCCCCAGTGACATAAACAGTGTTTGTGGTGATACGGGGAGTCTCCGCAATGATATAGACAGTGTTCGTGCTGATAAAGAGAGCATTCCCAGTGATATCGACAGTGTGCGTGGTGACACAGAGTGTCCCAGTTATATACACAGTGTGCGTGGAGATACAGAGAGTGTTTCCAGTGATATAGACAGTGCTTGTGGTGATACAGAGAGTGTTGCCAGTGATATGGACAGTGCTTGTGGTGATATAGAGAGTGTTGCCAGTGATATACACAGTGTTTGTGGTGACACACAGAGTGTCCCCTGTGATATAGACAGTGTTCATGGTGATACAGAGTGTCCCCTGTGATATAGACAGTGTTCATGGTGATACAGAGTGTTCCCAGCGACACAGACAGCGTTCCTGGTGATACAGAGAGTGTTCACAGTGATATAGACAGTGTTCGTACTGATACAGAGAGTGTTCCCAGTTATTTCGACAGTGTTCGTGGTGATACTGAGAGGATTCCCAGTGATATAGACAGCGTTCCTGGTGATGCAGAGAGTGTTCCCAGTGATATAGACAGTGTTTGTGGCGATACAGAGCATTCCCAGTGATACAGACAGTGTTCCTGTGGTACAGAGAGTGTCCCCAGTGATATAGACATTGTTCCTGGTGATGCAGAGAGTGTTCCCAGTGATATAGACAGTGTTTGTAGTGATACAGAGAGTGTTCCCAGTGATATAGACAGTGTGTGTGGTGATACAGAGAGTATTCCCACTGATATAGACAGCGTTTCTGGTGATACAGAGAGTGTTCCCAGTGATATAGACAGTGTGCGTGGTGCTACAGAGAGTGTCCCCAGTGATATAGACAGTGTTCGTGGTGATACAGACTGTTCCCAATGATATAGACAGTGTTTGTGGAGTTTCAGAGTGTCCCCAGTGATATAGACAGCGTTCCTGGTGATACTGAGAGTGTCCCCAGTGATATAGACAGTGTTCCCGGTGATACAGGGAGTGTTCCCAGTAATATAGACAGTGTACGTGGTGATACAGAGTATTCCCAGTGATATAGACAGCGTTCCTGGTGATACTGGGAGTGTTCCCAGTGATATAGACAGAGTTCGTGGTGATAGAGAGAGTGTTCCCAGTGATATACACAGTGTTTGTGCTGATACAGAGTATTCCCAGTGATATAGACAGCGTTCCTGGTGATACAGAGAGTGTTCCCAGTGATATAGACAGTGTTAATGGTGATACAGAGCGTTCCCAGTGATATAGACAGTGTTTGTGGTGATACAAAGTGTGTTCCCAGTGATATAGACAGTGTTGGTGATGATACAGAGCATTCTCAGTGATACAGACAGTTTTCCTGGTGATACAGAGTGTGTTCACAGTGATATTGACGGTGTTTATGAGGACACAGAGTGTCCCCAGTGATATAGACAGTGTTTGCGGTGATACAGAGAGTCTCCCCAATGATACAGACAGTGTGCATGGTGATACAGTTTTCCCAGCGATACAGACAGTGTTCGTGGAGCTACAGAGAGTCTTCCCAGTGATATAGACAGTGTTCGTGGTGATACAGAGAGTGTTCCCAGTGATAGAGACAGTGTTTGTGGTGATACAGAGAGTGTCGCCCGTGATATAGACAGTGTTCCTGGTGATACAGAGAGTGTTCCCAGTGATATAGACAGTGTTTGTGGTGATACAGAGAATGTCCCCAGTGGTATAGACAGTGTTCCTGGTGATACAGAGAGTGTTCCCAGTGATATAGACAGTATTCGTTGTGATACAGTGTTCCCAGTGATATAGACAGTGTGCGTGGTAATACAGAGAGTGTCCCAAGTGATATAGACAGTGTTTGTTGTGATACAGACTGTTCCCAATGATATATACAGTGTTTGTGGAGTTTCAGAGTGTCCCCAGTGATATAGACAGCATTCCTGGTGATACTGAGAGTGTCCCCAGTGATATAGACAGTGTTCCCGGTGATACAGGGAGTGTTCCCAGTGATATAGACAGAGTTTGTGGTGATAGAGAGAGTGTTCCCAGTCATATACACAGTGTTCGTGGTGATACAGGGAGTGTTCCCAGTGATATAGACAGTATTCTTGGTGATACAGAGTGTTCCCAGTGATATAGACAGTGTTCGTGGAGACACAGAGAGTGTTCCCAGTGATATACACAGTGTTTGTGCTGATAGAGTATTCCCCGTGATATAGACAGTGTGCATGGTGATACAGAGTGTTCCTAATGATATAGACAGTGTTTGTGGTGATACAGAGAGCGTTCCCAGTGATATCGACAGTGTTCGTGGTGACACAGAGAGTGCTCCCAGTGATATAGACAGTATTCATTATGATACAGTGATCCCAGTGATATAGACAGTGTGCGTGATGACACAGAGTGTCCCAGTGATATACACAGTGTGCATGGTGATACAGAGAGTGTTCCCAGTGATATAGACAGTGTTCGTGGTGATACAGAGTATTCCCAGTGATATAGACAGTGTCCCTGGTGATACAGAACGTGTTCCCAGTGATATAGACAGTGTTTGTGGTGATACAGAGAGTGTTCCCAGTGATCCAGACAGTGTTTGTGGTGACACATAGAGTGTCCCCAGTGATATGGACAGTGCTCGTGGTGATACAGAGTGTCCCCAGCGATATATTATCAGTGTTCGTGGTGATACAGAGCGTTCCCGGTGATACAGAGCGTTTCCAGTGACACAGACTGTGTTCCTGGTGATACAGAGAGTATTCACAGTGATATTGACAGTGTTCGTGATGACACAGAGTGTCTCCAGTGGTATAGACAGTGTTTGTGGTGATACAGAGTATCCCCAGTGATATAGACAGTGTTTATAGTGATGCAGAGAATGTTCCCAGTGATATAGACAGTGTTCGTGCTGATACAGGCAGTGTTCCCTGTGATATCGACGGTGTTCGTGGTGATACAGAGAGTGTCCCCAGTGATATAGACAGTGTTTGTGGTGATACAGAGATTATTCCCAGTGATATAGACAGCATTCCTGGTGATACAGAGAGTGTCCCCAGTGATATAGACATTGGTCCTGGTGATACAGAGTGTTCCCAGTGATATAGACAGTGTTCCTGGTGATACAGAGAGTGTTCCCAGTGATACAGACAGTGTTCGTGCTGATACAGAGAGTGTTCCCAGTGATATCGACAGTGTTCGTGGTGACACAGAGAGTGCTCCCAGTGATATAGACAGTATTTGTTGTGATACAGTGATCCCAGTAATATAGTGAGTGTGCGTGGTGACACAGAGTGTTCCAGTGATATACACAGTGTGCGTGGTGATACAGAGAGTGTTTCCAGTGATATAGACAGTGCTTGTGGTGATACAGAGATTATTCCCAGTGATATAGACAGCATACCTGGTGATACAGAGAGTATTCACAGTGATATTGACGGTGTTCGTGATGACACAGAGTGTCTCCAGTGGTATAGACAGTGTTTGTGGTGATACAGAGAGTGTCCCCAGTGATATAGACAGTGTTCGTGGTGATTCAGAGTGTTCCCAGTGATATAGACAGTGATCGTGGTGACACAGAGTGTCTCCAGTGATATAGACAATGTTTGTGGTGATACAGAGACTGTTCCCAGTAATGTAGACAACATTCCTGGTGATACAGAGAGGGTCCCCCGTGATATAGACAGTGTTCCGGGTGAGACAGAGAGTGTCCCCAGTGATATAGACAGTGTTTGTGGTGATACAATGAGTGTTCCCAGTGATATAGACAGTGTTTGTGGTGATACAGAGTGTTACCAGTGATATAGACAGTGTTTGTGGTGATACAGTGTTCCCAGTGATATTGACAGTGTTTGTTGGTGATACAGAGAATGTTGCCAGTGATATAGACAGTGTTCGTGGTGATACAGAGAGTGTTCACAGTGATATAGACAGTGTTCATGGTGATACAGAGAGTATTCCCAGTGATATGGACAGTGTTCCTGGTGATACAGAGTGTGTTCCCAGTTATATAGGCAGTGTTCGGGCTGATACGGAGACTGTTCCCAGAGTTATCGACAGTGTTCGTGATGACACGGAGAGTGCTCCCAGTGATATAGACAGTATGCGTTGTGATACAGAGAGTGTTCCCAGTGATAGAGACAGTGTTTGTGGTGATACAGAGAGGGTCGCCCGTGATATAGACAGTGTTCCTGGTGATACAGAGAGTGTTCCCAGTGGTATAGACAGTGTTGTTGGTGATACAGAGAGTGTTCCCAGTGATATAGACAGTGTTCGTGGTGATACAGAGGGTGTTCCCAGTGATATAGACAGTGTTGTTGGTGATACAGAGTGTCCCCAGTGATATAGACAGTGTTCGTTCTGATATAGAGAGTGTTCCCAGTGATGTAGACAGTGTTCGCAGTGATACAGAGAGTGTCCCCAGTGATATAGACAGTGTTCGTGGTGATTCAGAGTGTTCCCAGTGATATAGACAGTGATTGTCGTGACACAGAGTGTCTCCAGTGATATAGACAATGTTTGTGGTGATACAGAGAGTGTCCCCCGTGATATAGACAGTGTTCCTGGTGATACAGAGAGTGTTCCCAGTGATATAGACAGTGTTCATGGTGATACAGAGCGTTCCCAGCGATAAAGACCGTGTTCCTGGTGATATAGATAGTGTTCCCAGTGATATAGACAGTGTATGTGGTGACACAGACAGTGTCCCCAGTGATATAGACAGTGTTCCTGGTGATACAGAGAGTGTTCCCAGTGATATAGACAGTATTCGTGGTGATACAGAGAGTATTCCCAGTGATATAGGCAGTGTTCCTGGTGATACAGAGAGTGTTCCCAGTGATAGAGACAGTGTTCGTGGTGACACAGGGTGTCCCCAGTGATATAGACAGTGTTTGTGGTGATACAGAGAGTGTCCCCCGTGATATAGACAGTGTTCCTGATGATACAGAGAGTGTTCCCAGTGATATAGACAGTGTTCATGGTAATACAGAGCGTTCCCAGCGATAAAGACCGTGTTCCTGGTGATATAGATAGTGTTCCCAGTGACTTAGACAGTGTTCCTGGTGATACAGAGAGTGTCACCAGTGATATAGACTGTGTTCGTGCTGATACAGAGACTGTTCCCAGTGATATTGACAGAGTTCGTGGTGACACAGAGAGTGCTCCCAGTGATATAGACATATTCGTTGTGATACAGTGTTCCCAGTGATATACACAGTGTGCGTGGTGATACACAGAGTGTCCCCAGTGATATAGACAGTGTTCGTGGTGATACAGAAAGTGTCCCCAGTGATATATTATCCATGTTCGTGGTGATACACAGAGTGTCCCCAGTGATATATTATCCGTGTTCGTGGTGATACAGAGCGTTCCCAGTGATATAGACAGTGTTCCTGTTGATACAGAGGGTGTTCCCAGTGATATAGACAGTGATCATGGTGACACAGAGTGTCCCCAGTGATATATTATCCGTGTTCGTGGTGATACAGAGAGTGTTCCCAGTGATATAGACAGTATTCCTGGTGACGCATAGAGTATTCCCAGTGATATAGACTGTTCGTGGTGACACAGAGAGTGTTCGCATTGATATTGACAGTGTTTGTGATGACACAGAGAGTGTTCCCAGTGACATAGACAGTGTTCCTGGTAATACACAGAGTGTCCCCAGCGATATAGACAGTGTTTGTGGTGATACAGAGAGTATTCCCAGTGATATAGACAGCGTTTCTGGTGATACAGAGAGTGTTCCCAGTGATATAGACGCTGTTCGTGGTGATACAGTGTTCCCAGTGATATTGACAGTGTGCATGGTGATACAGAGAGTGTCACCAGTGATACAGACAGTGTTCGTGGTGATACAGAGAGTGTTCCCAGTGATATAGACAGTGTTTGTCGTGATACAGAGAGTGTCCCCCGTGATATAGACAGTGTTGTTGGTGATACAGAGAGTGTTCCCAGTGATATAGACAGTATTCGTGGTGATACAGAGAGTGTTGCCAGTGATATAGACAGTTGTTGTGGTGATACAATGAGTGTTCCCAGTGATATAGGCAGTGTTCGTGGTGACACAGTGTTCCCAGTTGCATAGACAGTGTTTGTGGTGATACAGAGAGTGTTCCCAGTGATATAGACAGTGTTCCTGGTGATACAGAGAGTGTTCCCAGTTATATAGACAGTGTTTGTGGTGATACAGAGAGTGTTCCCAGTGACATAGACAATGTTCGTGGTGATACAGAGCATTCCCAGTGATACAGACTCTGTTCCTGGTGACACAGTGATATTGATGGTGTTCGTGATGGCACAGAGTGTCCCCAGTGACATAAACAGTGTTTGTGGTGATACGGGGAGTCTCCGCAATGATATAGACAGTGTTCGTGCTGATAAAGAGAGCATTCCCAGTGATATCGACAGTGTGCGTGGTGACACAGAGTGTCCCAGTTATATACACAGTGTGCGTGGAGATACAGAGAGTGTTTCCAGTGATATAGACAGTGCTTGTGGTGATACAGAGAGTGTTGCCAGTGATATGGACAGTGCTTGTGGTGATATAGAGAGTGTTGCCAGTGATATACACAGTGTTTGTGGTGACACACAGAGTGTCCCCTGTGATATAGACAGTGTTCATGGTGATACAGAGTGTCCCCTGTGATATAGACAGTGTTCATGGTGATACAGAGTGTTCCCAGCGACACAGACAGCGTTCCTGGTGATACAGAGAGTGTTCACAGTGATATAGACAGTGTTCGTACTGATACAGAGAGTGTTCCCAGTTATTTCGACAGTGTTCGTGGTGATACTGAGAGGATTCCCAGTGATATAGACAGCGTTCCTGGTGATGCAGAGAGTGTTCCCAGTGATATAGACAGTGTTTGTGGCGATACAGAGCATTCCCAGTGATACAGACAGTGTTCCTGTGGTACAGAGAGTGTCCCCAGTGATATAGACATTGTTCCTGGTGATGCAGAGAGTGTTCCCAGTGATATAGACAGTGTTTGTAGTGATACAGAGAGTGTTCCCAGTGATATAGACAGTGTGCGTGGTGATACAGAGAGTATTCCCACTGATATAGACAGCGTTTCTGGTGATACAGAGAGTGTTCCCAGTGATATAGACAGTGTGCGTGGTGCTACAGAGAGTGTCCCCAGTGATATAGACAGTGTTCGTGGTGATACAGACTGTTCCCAATGATATAGACAGTGTTTGTGGAGTTTCAGAGTGTCCCCAGTGATATAGACAGCGTTCCTGGTGATACTGAGAGTGTCCCCAGTGATATAGACAGTGTTCCCGGTGATACAGGGAGTGTTCCCAGTAATATAGACAGTGTACGTGGTGATACAGAGTATTCCCAGTGATATAGACAGCGTTCCTGGTGATACTGGGAGTGTTCCCAGTGATATAGACAGAGTTCGTGGTGATAGAGAGAGTGTTCCCAGTGATATACACAGTGTTCGTGGTGATACAGGGAGTGTTCCCAGAGATATAGACAGTATTCTTGGTGATACAGAGTGTTCCCAGTGATATAGACAGTGTTCGTGGAGACACAGAGAGTGTTCCCAGTGATATACACAGTGTTTGTGCTGATACAGAGTATTCCCAGTGATATAGACAGCGTTCCTGGTGATACAGAGAGTGTTCCCAGTGATATAGACAGTGTTAATGGTGATACAGAGCGTTCCCAGTGATATAGACAGTGTTTGTGGTGATACAAAGTGTGTTCCCAGTGATATAGACAGTGTTGGTGATGATACAGAGCATTCTCAGTGATACAGACAGTTTTCCTGGTGATACAGAGTGTGTTCACAGTGATATTGACGGTGTTTATGAGGACACAGAGTGTCCCCAGTGATATAGACAGTGTTTGCGGTGATACAGAGAGTCTCCCCAATGATACAGACAGTGTGCATGGTGATACAGTTTTCCCAGCGATACAGACAGTGTTCGTGGAGCTACAGAGAGTCTTCCCAGTGATATAGACAGTGTTCGTGGTGATACAGAGAGTGTTCCCAGTGATAGAGACAGTGTTTGTGGTGATACAGAGAGTGTCGCCCGTGATATAGACAGTGTTCCTGGTGATACAGAGAGTGTTCCCAGTGATATAGACAGTGTTCATGGTGATACAGAGCGTTCCCAGCGATAAAGACCGTGTTCCTGGTGATATAGATAGTGTTCCCAGTGATATAGACAGTGTATGTGGTGACACAGACAGTGTCCCCAGTGATATAGACAGTGTTCCTGGTGATACAGAGAGTGTTCCCAGTGATATAGACAGTATTCGTGGTGATACAGAGAGTATTCCCAGTGATATAGGCAGTGTTCCTGGTGATACAGAGAGTGTTCCCAGTGATATAGACAGTGTTCATGGTAATACAGAGCGTTCCCAGCGATAAAGACCGTGTTCCTGGTGATATAGATAGTGTTCCCAGTGACTTAGACAGTGTTCCTGGTGATACAGAGAGTGTCACCAGTGATATAGACTGTGTTCGTGCTGATACAGAGACTGTTCCCAGTGATATTGACAGAGTTCGTGGTGACACAGAGAGTGCTCCCAGTGATATAGACATATTCGTTGTGATACAGTGTTCCCAGTGATATACACAGTGTGCGTGGTGATACACAGAGTGTCCCCAGTGATATAGACAGTGTTCGTGGTGATACAGAAAGTGTCCCCAGTGATATATTATCCATGTTCGTGGTGATACACAGAGTGTCCCCAGTGATATATTATCCGTGTTCGTGGTGATACAGAGCGTTCCCAGTGATATAGACAGTGTTCCTGTTGATACAGAGGGTGTTCCCAGTGATATAGACAGTGATCATGGTGACACAGAGTGTCCCCAGTGATATATTATCCGTGTTCGTGGTGATACAGAGAGTGTTCCCAGTGATATAGACAGTATTCCTGGTGACGCATAGAGTATTCCCAGTGATATAGACTGTTCGTGGTGACACAGAGAGTGTTCGCATTGATATTGACAGTGTTTGTGATGACACAGAGAGTGTTCCCAGTGACATAGACAGTGTTCCTGGTAATACACAGAGTGTCCCCAGCGATATAGACAGTGTTTGTGGTGATACAGAGAGTATTCCCAGTGATATAGACAGCGTTTCTGGTGATACAGAGAGTGTTCCCAGTGATATAGACGCTGTTCGTGGTGATACAGTGTTCCCAGTGATATTGACAGTGTGCATGGTGATACAGAGAGTGTCACCAGTGATACAGACAGTGTTCGTGGTGATACAGAGAGTGTTCCCAGTGATATAGACAGTGTTTGTCGTGATACAGAGAGTGTCCCCCGTGATATAGACAGTGTTGTTGGTGATACAGAGAGTGTTCCCAGTGATATAGACAGTATTCGTGGTGATACAGAGAGTGTTGCCAGTGATATAGACAGTTGTTGTGGTGATACAATGAGTGTTCCCAGTGATATAGGCAGTGTTCGTGGTGACACAGTGTTCCCAGTTGCATAGACAGTGTTTGTGGTGATACAGAGAGTGTTCCCAGTGATATAGACAGTGTTCCTGGTGATACAGAGAGTGTTCCCAGTTATATAGACAGTGTTTGTGGTGATACAGAGAGTGTTCCCAGTGACATAGACAATGTTCGTGGTGATACAGAGCATTCCCAGTGATACAGACTCTGTTCCTGGTGACACAGTGATATTGATGGTGTTCGTGATGGCACAGAGTGTCCCCAGTGACATAAACAGTGTTTGTGGTGATACGGGGAGTCTCCGCAATGATATAGACAGTGTTCGTGCTGATAAAGAGAGCATTCCCAGTGATATCGACAGTGTGCGTGGTGACACAGAGTGTCCCAGTTATATACACAGTGTGCGTGGAGATACAGAGAGTGTTTCCAGTGATATAGACAGTGCTTGTGGTGATACAGAGAGTGTTGCCAGTGATATGGACAGTGCTTGTGGTGATATAGAGAGTGTTGCCAGTGATATACACAGTGTTTGTGGTGACACACAGAGTGTCCCCTGTGATATAGACAGTGTTCATGGTGATACAGAGTGTCCCCTGTGATATAGACAGTGTTCATGGTGATACAGAGTGTTCCCAGCGACACAGACAGCGTTCCTGGTGATACAGAGAGTGTTCACAGTGATATAGACAGTGTTCGTACTGATACAGAGAGTGTTCCCAGTTATTTCGACAGTGTTCGTGGTGATACTGAGAGGATTCCCAGTGATATAGACAGCGTTCCTGGTGATGCAGAGAGTGTTCCCAGTGATATAGACAGTGTTTGTGGCGATACAGAGCATTCCCAGTGATACAGACAGTGTTCCTGTGGTACAGAGAGTGTCCCCAGTGATATAGACATTGTTCCTGGTGATGCAGAGAGTGTTCCCAGTGATATAGACAGTGTTTGTAGTGATACAGAGAGTGTTCCCAGTGATATAGACAGTGTGCGTGGTGATACAGAGAGTATTCCCACTGATATAGACAGCGTTTCTGGTGATACAGAGAGTGTTCCCAGTGATATAGACAGTGTGCGTGGTGCTACAGAGAGTGTCCCCAGTGATATAGACAGTGTTCGTGGTGATACAGACTGTTCCCAATGATATAGACAGTGTTTGTGGAGTTTCAGAGTGTCCCCAGTGATATAGACAGCGTTCCTGGTGATACTGAGAGTGTCCCCAGTGATATAGACAGTGTTCCCGGTGATACAGGGAGTGTTCCCAGTAATATAGACAGTGTACGTGGTGATACAGAGTATTCCCAGTGATATAGACAGCGTTCCTGGTGATACTGGGAGTGTTCCCAGTGATATAGACAGAGTTCGTGGTGATAGAGAGAGTGTTCCCAGTGATATACACAGTGTTCGTGGTGATACAGGGAGTGTTCCCAGAGATATAGACAGTATTCTTGGTGATACAGAGTGTTCCCAGTGATATAGACAGTGTTCGTGGAGACACAGAGAGTGTTCCCAGTGATATACACAGTGTTTGTGCTGATACAGAGTATTCCCAGTGATATAGACAGCGTTCCTGGTGATACAGAGAGTGTTCCCAGTGATATAGACAGTGTTAATGGTGATACAGAGCGTTCCCAGTGATATAGACAGTGTTTGTGGTGATACAAAGTGTGTTCCCAGTGATATAGACAGTGTTGGTGATGATACAGAGCATTCTCAGTGATACAGACAGTTTTCCTGGTGATACAGAGTGTGTTCACAGTGATATTGACGGTGTTTATGAGGACACAGAGTGTCCCCAGTGATATAGACAGTGTTTGCGGTGATACAGAGAGTCTCCCCAATGATACAGACAGTGTGCATGGTGATACAGTTTTCCCAGCGATACAGACAGTGTTCGTGGAGCTACAGAGAGTCTTCCCAGTGATATAGACAGTGTTCGTGGTGATACAGAGAGTGTTCCCAGTGATAGAGACAGTGTTTGTGGTGATACAGAGAGTGTCGCCCGTGATATAGACAGTGTTCCTGGTGATACAGAGAGTGTTCCCAGTGATATAGACAGTGTTCATGGTGATACAGAGCGTTCCCAGCGATAAAGACCGTGTTCCTGGTGATATAGATAGTGTTCCCAGTGATATAGACAGTGTATGTGGTGACACAGACAGTGTCCCCAGTGATATAGACAGTGTTCCTGGTGATACAGAGAGTGTTCCCAGTGATATAGACAGTATTCGTGGTGATACAGAGAGTATTCCCAGTGATATAGGCAGTGTTCCTGGTGATACAGAGAGTGTTCCCAGTGATAGAGACAGTGTTCGTGGTGACACAGGGTGTCCCCAGTGATATAGACAGTGTTTGTGGTGATACAGAGAGTGTCCCCCGTGATATAGACAGTGTTCCTGATGATACAGAGAGTGTTCCCAGTGATATAGACAGTGTTCATGGTAATACAGAGCGTTCCCAGCGATAAAGACCGTGTTCCTGGTGATATAGATAGTGTTCCCAGTGACTTAGACAGTGTTCCTGGTGATACAGAGAGTGTCACCAGTGATATAGACTGTGTTCGTGCTGATACAGAGACTGTTCCCAGTGATATTGACAGAGTTCGTGGTGACACAGAGAGTGCTCCCAGTGATATAGACATATTCGTTGTGATACAGTGTTCCCAGTGATATACACAGTGTGCGTGGTGATACACAGAGTGTCCCCAGTGATATAGACAGTGTTCGTGGTGATACAGAAAGTGTCCCCAGTGATATATTATCCATGTTCGTGGTGATACACAGAGTGTCCCCAGTGATATATTATCCGTGTTCGTGGTGATACAGAGCGTTCCCAGTGATATAGACAGTGTTCCTGTTGATACAGAGGGTGTTCCCAGTGATATAGACAGTGATCATGGTGACACAGAGTGTCCCCAGTGATATATTATCCGTGTTCGTGGTGATACAGAGAGTGTTCCCAGTGATATAGACAGTATTCCTGGTGACGCATAGAGTATTCCCAGTGATATAGACTGTTCGTGGTGACACAGAGAGTGTTCGCATTGATATTGACAGTGTTTGTGATGACACAGAGAGTGTTCCCAGTGACATAGACAGTGTTCCTGGTAATACACAGAGTGTCCCCAGCGATATAGACAGTGTTTGTGGTGATACAGAGAGTATTCCCAGTGATATAGACAGCGTTTCTGGTGATACAGAGAGTGTTCCCAGTGATATAGACGCTGTTCGTGGTGATACAGTGTTCCCAGTGATATTGACAGTGTGCATGGTGATACAGAGAGTGTCACCAGTGATACAGACAGTGTTCGTGGTGATACAGAGAGTGTTCCCAGTGATATAGACAGTGTTTGTCGTGATACAGAGAGTGTCCCCCGTGATATAGACAGTGTTGTTGGTGATACAGAGAGTGTTCCCAGTGATATAGACAGTATTCGTGGTGATACAGAGAGTGTTGCCAGTGATATAGACAGTTGTTGTGGTGATACAATGAGTGTTCCCAGTGATATAGGCAGTGTTCGTGGTGACACAGTGTTCCCAGTTGCATAGACAGTGTTTGTGGTGATACAGAGAGTGTTCCCAGTGATATAGACAGTGTTCCTGGTGATACAGAGAGTGTTCCCAGTTATATAGACAGTGTTTGTGGTGATACAGAGAGTGTTCCCAGTGACATAGACAATGTTCGTGGTGATACAGAGCATTCCCAGTGATACAGACTCTGTTCCTGGTGACACAGTGATATTGATGGTGTTCGTGATGGCACAGAGTGTCCCCAGTGACATAAACAGTGTTTGTGGTGATACGGGGAGTCTCCGCAATGATATAGACAGTGTTCGTGCTGATAAAGAGAGCATTCCCAGTGATATCGACAGTGTGCGTGGTGACACAGAGTGTCCCAGTTATATACACAGTGTGCGTGGAGATACAGAGAGTGTTTCCAGTGATATAGACAGTGCTTGTGGTGATACAGAGAGTGTTGCCAGTGATATGGACAGTGCTTGTGGTGATATAGAGAGTGTTGCCAGTGATATACACAGTGTTTGTGGTGACACACAGAGTGTCCCCTGTGATATAGACAGTGTTCATGGTGATACAGAGTGTCCCCTGTGATATAGACAGTGTTCATGGTGATACAGAGTGTTCCCAGCGACACAGACAGCGTTCCTGGTGATACAGAGAGTGTTCACAGTGATATAGACAGTGTTCGTACTGATACAGAGAGTGTTCCCAGTTATTTCGACAGTGTTCGTGGTGATACTGAGAGGATTCCCAGTGATATAGACAGCGTTCCTGGTGATGCAGAGAGTGTTCCCAGTGATATAGACAGTGTTTGTGGCGATACAGAGCATTCCCAGTGATACAGACAGTGTTCCTGTGGTACAGAGAGTGTCCCCAGTGATATAGACATTGTTCCTGGTGATGCAGAGAGTGTTCCCAGTGATATAGACAGTGTTTGTAGTGATACAGAGAGTGTTCCCAGTGATATAGACAGTGTGCGTGGTGATACAGAGAGTATTCCCACTGATATAGACAGCGTTTCTGGTGATACAGAGAGTGTTCCCAGTGATATAGACAGTGTGCGTGGTGCTACAGAGAGTGTCCCCAGTGATATAGACAGTGTTCGTGGTGATACAGACTGTTCCCAATGATATAGACAGTGTTTGTGGAGTTTCAGAGTGTCCCCAGTGATATAGACAGCGTTCCTGGTGATACTGAGAGTGTCCCCAGTGATATAGACAGTGTTCCCGGTGATACAGGGAGTGTTCCCAGTAATATAGACAGTGTACGTGGTGATACAGAGTATTCCCAGTGATATAGACAGCGTTCCTGGTGATACTGGGAGTGTTCCCAGTGATATAGACAGAGTTCGTGGTGATAGAGAGAGTGTTCCCAGTGATATACACAGTGTTCGTGGTGATACAGGGAGTGTTCCCAGAGATATAGACAGTATTCTTGGTGATACAGAGTGTTCCCAGTGATATAGACAGTGTTCGTGGAGACACAGAGAGTGTTCCCAGTGATATACACAGTGTTTGTGCTGATACAGAGTATTCCCAGTGATATAGACAGCGTTCCTGGTGATACAGAGAGTGTTCCCAGTGATATAGACAGTGTTAATGGTGATACAGAGCGTTCCCAGTGATATAGACAGTGTTTGTGGTGATACAAAGTGTGTTCCCAGTGATATAGACAGTGTTGGTGATGATACAGAGCATTCTCAGTGATACAGACAGTTTTCCTGGTGATACAGAGTGTGTTCACAGTGATATTGACGGTGTTTATGAGGACACAGAGTGTCCCCAGTGATATAGACAGTGTTTGCGGTGATACAGAGAGTCTCCCCAATGATACAGACAGTGTGCATGGTGATACAGTTTTCCCAGCGATACAGACAGTGTTCGTGGAGCTACAGAGAGTCTTCCCAGTGATATAGACAGTGTTCGTGGTGATACAGAGAGTGTTCCCAGTGATAGAGACAGTGTTTGTGGTGATACAGAGAGTGTCGCCCGTGATATAGACAGTGTTCCTGGTGATACAGAGAGTGTTCCCAGTGATATAGACAGTGTTTGTGGTGATACAGAGAATGTCCCCAGTGGTATAGACAGTGTTCCTGCTGATACAGAGAGTGTTCCCAGTGATATAGACAGTATTCGTTGTGATACAGTGTTCCCAGTGATATAGACAGTGTGCGTGGTAATACAGAGAGTGTCCCAAGTGATATAGACAGTGTTTGTTGTGATACAGACTGTTCCCAATGATATATACAGTGTTTGTGGAGTTTCAGAGTGTCCCCAGTGATATAGACAGCATTCCTGGTGATACTGAGAGTGTCCCCAGTGATATAGACAGTGTTCCCGGTGATACAGGGAGTGTTCCCAGTGATATAGACAGAGTTTGTGGTGATAGAGAGAGTGTTCCCAGTCATATACACAGTGTTCGTGGTGATACAGGGAGTGTTCCCAGTGATATAGACAGTATTCTTGGTGATACAGAGTGTTCCCAGTGATATAGACAGTGTTCGTGGAGACACAGAGAGTGTTCCCAGTGATATACACAGTGTTTGTGATGATAGAGTATTCCCAGTGATATAGACAGCGTTCCTGGTGATACAGAGAGTGTTCCCAGTGATATAGACAGTGTTCGTGGTGATACAGAGGGTGTTCCCAGTGATATAGACAGTGTTGTTGGTGATACAGAGAGTGTCCCCAGTGATATAGACAGTGTTCGTGGTGATTCAGAGTGTTCCCAGTGATATAGACAGTGAACGTGGTGACACAGAGTGTCTCCAGTGATATAGACAATGTTTGTGGTGATACAGAGACTGTTCCCAGTAATGTAGACAACATTCCTGGTGATACAGAGAGGGTCCCCCGTGATATAGACAGTGTTCCGGGTGAGACAGAGAGTGTCCCCAGTGATATAGACAGTGTTTGTGGTGATACAATGAGTGTTCCCAGTGATATAGACAGTGTTTGTGGTGATACAGAGTGTTACCAGTGATATAGACAGTGTTTGTGGTGATACAGTGTTCCCAGTGATATTGACAGTGTTTGTTGGTGATACAGAGAATGTTGCCAGTGATATAGACAGTGTTCGTGGTGATACAGAGAGTGTTCACAGTGATATAGACAGTGTTCATGGTGATACAGAGAGTATTCCCAGTGATATGGACAGTGTTTGTGGTGATACAGTGTTCCCAGTGATATTGACAGTGTTTGTTGGTGATACAGAGAATGTTGCCAGTGATATAGACAGTGTTCGTGGTGATACAGAGAGTGTTCACAGTGATATAGACAGTGTTCATGGTGATACAGAGAGTATTCCCAGTGATATGGACAGTGTTCCTGGTGATACAGAGTGTGTTCCCAGTTATATAGGCAGTGTTCGGGTTGATACGGAGACTGTTCCCAGAGTTATCGACAGTGTTCGTGATGACACGGAGAGTGCTCCCAGTGATATAGACAGTATTCGTTGTGATACAGAGAGTGTTCCCAGTGATAGAGACAGTGTTTGTGGTGATACAGAGAGGGTCGCCCGTGATATAGACAGTGTTCCTGGTGATACAGAGAGTGTTCCCAGTGGTATAGACAGTGTTGTTGGTGATACAGAGAGTGTTCCCAGTGATATAGACAGTGTTCGTGGTGATACAGAGGGTGTCCCCAGTGATATAGACAGTGTTCGTTCTGATATAGAGAGTGTTCCCAGTGATATACACAGTGTTCGTGCTGATAGAGTATTCCCAGTGATATAGACAGCGTTCCTGGTGATACAGAGAGTGTTCCCAGTGATAGAGACAGTGTTCCTGGTGATACAGAGAGTGTTCCCAGTGGTATAGACAGTGTTGTTGGTGATACAGAGAGTGTTCCCAGTGATATAGACAGTGTTCGTGGTGATACAGAGGGTGTCCCCAGTGATATAGACAGTGTTCGTTCTGATATAGAGAGTGTTCCCAGTGATATACACAGTGTTCGTGCTGATAGAGTATTCCCAGTGATATAGACAGCGTTCCTGGTGATACAGAGAGTGTTCCCAGTGATATAGACAGTGTTAATGGTGATACAGAGCGTTCCCAGTGATATAGACAGTGTTTGTGGTGATACAAAGTGTGTTCCCAGTGATATAGACAGTGTTGGTAATGATACAGAGCATTCTCAGTGATACAAACAGTTTTCCTGGTGATACAGAGTGTGTTCACAGTGATATTGACGGTGTTTATGAGGACACAGAGTGTCCCCAGTGATATAGACAGTGTTTGCGGTGATACAGAGAGTCTCCCCAATGATACAGACAGTGTGCATGGTGATACAGTTTCCCCAGCGATACAGACAGTGTTCGTGGAGCTACAGAGAGTCTTCCCAGTGATATAGACAGTGTTCGTGGTGATACAGAGAGTGTTCCCAGTGATAGAGACAGTGTTTGTGGTGATACAGAGAGTGTCGCCCGTGATATAGACAGTGTTCCTGGTGATACAGAGAGTGTTCCCAGTGATATAGACAGTGTTTGTGGTGATACAGAGAATGTCCCCAGTGGTATAGACAGTGTTCCTGGTGATACAGAGAGTGTTCCCAGTGATATAGACAGTGTTCGTGGTGATATAGAGGGTGCTCCCAGTGATATAGACAGTATTCGTTGTGATACAGTGTTCCCAGTGATATAGACAGTGTGCGTGGTGATACAGAGAGTGTCCCCAGTGATATAGACAGTGTTCGTGGTGATACAGACTGTTCCCAATGATATAGACAGTGTTTGTGGAGTTTCAGAGTGTCCCCAGTGATATAGACAGCATTCCTGGTGATACTGAGAGTGTCCCCAGTGATATAGACAGTGTTCCCGGTGATACAGGGAGTGTTCACAGTGATATTGACGGTGTTTATGAGGACACAGAGTGTCCCCAGTGATATAGACAGTGTTTGTGGTGATACAGAGAGTCTCCCCAATTATACAGACAGTGTGCATGGTGATACAGTTTTCCCAGCGATACAGACAGTGTTCGTGGAGCTACAGAGAGTCTTCCCAGTGATATAGACAGTGTTCGTGGTGATACAGAAAGTGTTCCCAGTGATATAGACAGTGTTCGTGGTGATACAGAGAGTGTCGCCCGTGATATAGACAGTGTTCCTGGTGATACAGAGAGTGTTCCCAGTGATATAGACAGTGTTTGTGGTGATACAGAGAATGTCCCCAGTGGTATAGACAGTGTTCCTGGTGATACAGAGAGTGTTCCCAGTGATATAGACAGTGTTCGTGGTGATACAGAGGGTGTTCCCAGTGATATAGACAGTGTTCGTGGTGATACAGAGAATGTCCCCAGTGGTATAGACAGTGTTCCTGGTGATACAGAGAGTGTTCCCAGTGATATAGACAGTGTTCGTTCTGATACAGAGAGTGTTCCCAGCGATATAGACAGTATTCGTGGTGACACAGAGAGTATTCCCAGTGATATAGGCAGTGTTCCTGGTGATACAGAGTGTGTTCCCAGTGATATAGACAGTGTTCGTGGTGACACAGGGTGTTCCCAGTAATATAGACAGTGTTCGTTCTGATACAGAGAGTGTTCCCAGTTATATAGACAGTGTTCGCGGTGATACAGAGAGTGTCCCCAGTGATATAGACAGTGTTCGTGGTGATTCAGAGTGTTCCCAGTGATATAGACAGTGATCGTGGTGACACAGAGTGTCTCCAGTGATATAGACAATGTTTGTGGTGATACAGAGACTGTTCCCAGTAATGTAGACAACATTCCTGGTGATACAGAGAGGGTCCCCCGTGATATAGACAGTGTTCCGGGTGAGACAGAGAGTGTCCCCAGTGATATAGACAGTGTTTGTGGTGATACAATGAGTGTTCCCAGTGATATAGACAGTGTTTGTGGTGATACAGAGTGTTACCAGTGATATAGACAGTGTTTGTGGTGATACAGTGTTCCCAGTAATATTGACAGTGTTCATGGTGATACAGAGAGTATTCCCAGTGATATAGACAGTGTTCCTGGTGATACAGAGTGTGTTCCCAGTTATATAGGCAGTGTTCGGGCTGATACGGAGACTGTTCCCAGAGTTATCGACAGTGTTCGTGATGACACGGAGAGTGCTCCCAGTGATATAGACAGTATTCGTTGTGATACAGAGAGTGTTCCCAGTGATAGAGACAGTGTTTGTGGTGATACAGAGAGTGTCGCCCGTGATATAGACAGTGTTCCTGGTGATACAGAGAGTGTTCCCAGTGGTATAGACAGTGTTGTTGGTGATACAGAGAGTATTCCCAGTGATATAGACAGTGTTCGTGGTGATACAGAGGGTGTTCCCAGTGATATAGACAGTGTTGTTGGTGATACAGAGTGTCCCCAGTGATATAGACAGTGTTCGTTCTGATATAGAGAGTGTTCCCAGTGATGTAGACAGTGTTCGCAGTGATACAGAGAGTGTCCCCAGTGATATAGACAGTGTTCGTGGTGATTCAGAGTGTTCCCAGTGATATAGACAGTGATTGTCGTGACACAGAGTGTCTCCAGTGATATAGACAATGTTTGTGGTGATACAGAGAGTTTCCCCCGTGATATAGACAGTGTTCCTGGTGATACAGAGAGTGTTCCCAGTGATATAGACAGTGTTCATGGTGATACAGAGCGTTCCCAGCGATAAAGACCGTGTTCCTGGTGATATAGATAGTGTTCCCAGTGATATAGACAGTGTATGTGGTGACACAGACAGTGTTCCCAGTGATATAGACAGTGTTCCTGGTGATACAGAGAGTGTTCCCAGTGATAGAGACAGTGTTTGTGGTGACACAGGGTGTCCCCAGTGATATAGACAGTGTTTGTGGTGATACAGAGAGTGTCCCCCGTGATATAGACAGTGTTCCTGATGATACAGAGAGTGTTCCCAGTGATATAGACAGTGTTCATGGTAATACAGAGCATTCCCAGCGATAAAGACCGTGTTCCTGGTGATATAGATAGTGTTCCCAGTGACTTAGACAGTGTTCCTGGTGATACAGAGAGTGTCACCAGTGATATAGACTGTGTTTGTAATGATACAGAGACTGTTCCCAGTGATATCGACAGAGTTCGTGGTGACACAGAGAGTGCTCCCAGTGATATAGACATATTCGTTGTGATACAGTGATCCCAGTGATATACACAGTGGGCGTGGTGATACACAGAGTGTCCCCAGTGATATAGACAGTGTTCGTGGTGATACAGAAAGTGTCCCCAGTGATATAGACAGTGTTTGCGGTGATACAGAGAGTCTCCCCAATTATACAGACAGTGTGCATGGTGATACAGAGTTTTCCCTGCGAGACAGACAGTGTTCGTGGAGCTACAGAGAGTCTTCCCAGTGATATAGACAGTGTTCGTGGTGATACAGAGAGTATTCTCAGTGATATAGACAGTGTTAATGGTGATACAGAGCGTTCCCAGTGATATAGACAGTGTTTGTGGTGATACAAAGTGTGTTCCCAGTGATATAGACAGTGTTGGTGATGATACAGAGCATTCTCAGTGATACAGACAGTTTTCCTGGTGATACAGAGTGTGTTCACAGTGATATTGACGGTGTTTATGAGGACACAGAGTGTCCCCAGTGATATAGACAGTGTTTGCGGTGATACAGAGAGTCTCCCCAATGATACAGACAGTGTGCATGGTGATACAGTTTTCCCAGCGATACAGACAGTGTTCGTGGAGCTACAGAGAGTCTTCCCAGTGATATAGACAGTGTTCGTGGTGATACAGAGAGTGTTCCCAGTGATAGAGACAGTGTTTGTGGTGATACAGAGAGTGTCGCCCGTGATATAGACAGAGTTCCTGGTGATACAGAGAGTGTTCCCAGTGATATAGACAGTGTTCATGGTGATACAGAGGGTGCTCCCAGTGATATAGACAGTATTCGTTGTGATACAGTGTTCCCAGTGATATAGACAATGTGCGTGGTGATACAGAGAGTGTCCCAAGTGATATAGACAGTGTTCGTGGTGATACAGACTGTTCCCAATGATATAGACAGTGTTTGTGGAGTGTCAGAGTGTCCCCAGTGATATAGACAGCATTCCTGGTGATACTGAGAGTGTCCCCAGTGATATAGACAGTGTTCCCGGTGATACAGGGAGTGTTCCCAGTAATATAGACAGTGTACGTGGTGATACAGAGCATTCCCAGTGATATAGACAGCGTTCCTGGTGATACTGGGAGTGTTCCCAGTGATATAGACAGAGTTTGTGGTGATAGAGAGAGTGTTCCCAGTGATATACACAGTGTTCGTGGTGATACAGGGAGTGTTCCCAGTGATATAGACAGTATTCTTGGTGATACAGAGTGTTCCCAGTGATATAGACAGTGTTCGTGGAGACACAGAGAGTGTTCCCAGTGATATACACAGCGTTCGTGCTGATGGAGTATTCCCAGTGATATAGACAGCGTTCCTGGTGATACAGAGAGTGTTCCCAGTGATATAGACAGTGTTAATGGTGATACAGAGCGTTCCCAGTGATATAGACAGTGTTTGTGGTGATACAAAGTGTGTTCCCAGTGATATAGACAGTGTTGCTAATGATACAGAGCATTCTCAGTGATACAAACAGTTTTCCTGGTGATACAGAGTGTGTTCACAGTGATATTGACGGTGTTTATGAGGACACAGAGTGTCCCCAGTGATATAGACAGTGTTTGCGGTGATACAGAGAGTCTCCCCAATGATACAGACAGTGTGCATGGTGATACAGTTTTCCCAGCGATACAGACAGTGTTCGTGGAGCTACAGAGAGTCTTCCCAGTGATATAGACAGTGTTCGTGGTGATACAGAGAGTGTTCCCAGTGATAGAGACAGTGTTTGTGGTGATACAGAGAGTGTCGCCCGTGATATAGACAGTGTTCCTGGTGATACAGAGAGTGTTCCCAGTGATATAGACAGTGTTTGTGGTAATACAGAGAATGCCCCCAGTGGTATAGACAGTGTTCCTGGTGATACAGAGAGTGTTCCCAGTGATATAGACAGTGTTCGTGGTGATACAGAGGGTGCTCCCAGTGATATAGACAGTATTCGTTGTGATACAGTGTTCCCAGTGTTATAGACAGTGTGCGTGGTGATACAGAGAGTGTCCCCAGTGATATAGACAGTGTTCGTGGTGATACAGACTGTTCCCAATGATATAGACAGTGTTTGTGGAGTTTCAGAGTGTCCCCAGTGATATAGACAGTGTTCCTGGTGATACAGAGAGTGTTCCCAGTGATATAGACAGTGTTCGTGGTGATACAGAGGGTGTTCCCAGTGATATAGGCAGTGTTCGTGGTGATACAGAGAATGTCCCCAGTGGTATAGACAGTGTTCCTGGTGATACAGAGAGTGTTCCCAGTGATATAGACAGTGTTCGTTCTGATACAGAGAGTGTTCCCAGCGATATAGACAGTATTCGTGGTGACACAGAGAGTATTCCCAGTGATATATGCAGTGTTCCTGGTGATACAGAGTGTGTTCCCAGTGATATAGACAGTGTTCGTGGTGACACAGGGTGTTCCCAGTAATATAGACAGTGTTCGTTCTGATACAGAGAGTGTTCCCAGTTATATAGACAGTGTTCGCGGTGATACAGAGAGTGTCCCCAGTGATATAGACAGTGTTCGTGGTGATTCAGAGTGTTCCCAGTGATATAGACAGTGAACGTGGTGACACAGAGTGTCTCCAGTGATATAGACAATGTTTGTGGTGATACAGAGACTGTTCCCAGTAATGTAGACAACATTCCTGGTGATACAGAGAGGGTCCCCCGTGATATAGACAGTGTTCCGGGTGAGACAGAGAGTGTCCCCAGTGATATAGACAGTGTTTGTGGTGATACAATGAGTGTTCCCAGTGATATAGACAGTGTTTGTGGTGATACAGAGTGTTACCAGTGATATAGACAGTGTTTGTGGTGATACAGTGTTCCCAGTGATATTGACAGTGTTTGTTGGTGATACAGAGAATGTTGCCAGTGATATAGACAGTGTTCGTGGTGATACAGAGAGTGTTCACAGTGATATAGACAGTGTTCATGGTGATACAGAGAGTATTCCCAGTGATATGGACAGTGTTCCTGGTGATACAGAGTGTGTTCCCAGTTATATAGGCAGTGTTCGGGCTGATACGGAGACTGTTCCCAGAGTTATCGACAGTGTTCGTGATGACACGGAGAGTGCTCCCAGTGATATAGACAGTATTCGTTGTGATACAGAGAGTGTTCCCAGTGATAGAGACAGTGTTTGTGGTGATACAGAGAGTATTCCCAGCGATATAGACAGTGTTCCTGGTGATACAGAGAGTGTTCCCAGTGATATAGACAGTGTTCGTGGTGATACAGAGTATCCCCAGTGATATAGACAGTGTTCGTGGTGATACAGAGACTGTTCCCAGTAATATAGACAACATTCCTGGTGATACAGAGAGGGTCCCCCGTGATATAGACAGTGTTCCGGGTGAGACAGAGAGTGTTCCCAGTGATATAGACAGTGTTTGTGATGATACAGTGTTCCCAGTGATATTGACAATGTTTGTTGGTGATACAGAGAGTGTTGCCAGTGATATAGACAGTGTTCGTGATGATACAGAGAGTGTTCACAGTGATATAGACAGTGTTCCTGGTGATACAGAGTGTGTTCCCAGTGATATAGACAGTATTCGTGGTGACACAGAGAGTATTCCCAGTGATATAGGCAGTGTTCCTGGTGATACAGAGTGTGTTCCCAGTGATATAGACAGTGTTCGTGGTGACACAGAGAGTGTTCCTAGTTATATAGACAGTGTTCGCGGTGATACAGAGAGTGTCCCCAGTGATATAGACAGTGATCTTGGTGATACAGAGAGTGTCTCCAGTGATATAGACAATGTTTGTGGTGATACAGAGACTGTTCCCAGTAATGTAGACAACATTCCTGGTGATACAGAGAGGGTCCCCCGTGATATAGACAGTGTTCCGGGTGAGACAGAGAGTGTCCCCAGTGATATAGACAGTGTTTGTGGTGATACAATGAGTGTTCCCAGTGATATAGACAGTGTTTGTGGTGATACAGAGTGTTACCAGTGATATAGACAGTGTTTGTGGTGATACAGTGTTCCCAGTGATATTGACAGTGTTTGTTGGTGATACAGAGAATGTTGCCAGTGATATAGACAGTGTTCATGGTGATACAGAGTGTGTTCCCAGTTATATAGGCAGTGTTCGGGCTGATACGGAGACTGTTCCCAGAGTTATCGACAGTGTTCGTGATGACACGGAGAGTGCTCCCAGTGATATAGACCGTATTCGTTGTGATACAGAGAGTGTTCCCAGTGATAGAGACAGTGTTTGTGGTGATACAGAGAGGGTCGCCCGTGATATAGACAGTGTTCGTGGTGATACAGAGAGTGTTCCCAGTGGTATAGACAGTGTTGTTGGTGATACAGAGAGTGTTCCCAGTGATATAGACAGTGTTCGTGGTGATACAGAGGGTGTTCCCAGTGATATAGACAGTGTTGTTGGTGATACAGAGTGTCCCCAGTGATATAGACAGTGTGCGTTCTGATATAGAGAGTGTTCCCAGTGATGTAGACAGTGTTCGCAGTGATACAGAGAGTGTCCCCAGTGATATAGACAGTGTTCGTGGTGATTCAGAGTGTTCCCAGTGATATAGACAGTGATTGTCGTGAAACAGAGTGTCTCCAGTGATATAGACAATGTTTGTGGTGATACAGAGAGTGTCCCCCGTGATATAGACAGTGTTCCTGGTGATACAGAGAGTGTTCCCAGTGATATAGACAGTGTTCATGGTGATACAGAGCGTTCCCAGCGATAAAGACCGTGTTCCTGGTGATATAGATAGTGTTCCCAGTGATATAGACAGTGTATGTGGTGACACAGACAGTGTCCCCAGTGATATAGACAGTGTTCCTGGTGATACAGAGAGTGTTCCCAGTGATATAGACAGTATTCGTGGTGATACAGAGAGTATTCCCAGTGATATAGGCAGTGTTCCTGGTGATACAGAGAGTGTTCCCAGTGATAGAGACAGTGTTCGTGGTGACACAGGGTGTCCCCAGTGATATAGACAGTGTTTGTGGTGATACAGAGAGTGTCCCCCGTGATATAGACAGTGTTCCTGATGATACAGAGAGTGTTCCCAGTGATATAGACAGTGTTCATGGTAATACAGAGCGTTCCCAGCGATAAAGACCGTGTTCCTGGTGATATAGATAGTGTTCCCAGTGACTTAGACAGTGTTCCTGGTGATACAGAGAGTGTCACCAGTGATATAGACTGTGTTCGTGCTGATACAGAGACTGTTCCCAGTGATATTGACAGAGTTCGTGGTGACACAGAGAGTGCTCCCAGTGATATAGACATATTCGTTGTGATACAGTGTTCCCAGTGATATACACAGTGTGCGTGGTGATACACAGAGTGTCCCCAGTGATTTAGACAGTGTTCGTGGTGATACAGAAAGTGTCCCCAGTGATATAGACAGTGTTTGCGGTGATACAGAGAGTCTCCCCAATTATACAGACAGTGTGCATGGTGATACAGAGTATTCCCTGCGAGACAGACAGTGTTCGTGGAGCTACAGAGAGTCTTCCCAGTGATATAGACAGTGTTTGTGGTAATACAGAGAGTGTTCCCAGTGATATAGACAGTATTCGTGGTGACACAGAGAGTATTCCCAGTGATATAGGCAGTGTTCCTGGTGATACAGAGTGTGTTCCCAGTGATATAGACAGTGTTCGTGGTGACACAGAGAGTGTTCCTAGTTATATAGACAGTGTTCGCGGTGATACAGAGAGTGTCCCCAGTGATATAGACAGTGATCTTGGTGATACAGAGAGTGTCTCCAGTGATATAGACAATGTTTGTGGTGATACAGAGACTGTTCCCAGTAATGTAGACAACATTCCTGGTGATACAGAGAGGGTCCCCCGTGATATAGACAGTGTTCCGGGTGAGACAGAGAGTGTCCCCAGTGATATAGACAGTGTTTGTGGTGATACAATGAGTGTTCCCAGTGATATAGACAGTGTTTGTGGTGATACAGAGTGTTACCAGTGATATAGACAGTGTTTGTGGTGATACAGTGTTCCCAGTGATATTGACAGTGTTTGTTGGTGATACAGAGAATGTTGCCAGTGATATAGACAGTGTTCGTGGTGATACAGAGAGTGTTCACAGTGATATAGACAGTGTTCATGGTGATACAGAGAGTATTCCCAGTGATATGGACAGTGTTCCTGGTGATACAGAGTGTGTTCCCAGTTATATAGGCAGTGTTCGGGCTGATACGGAGACTGTTCCCAGAGTTATCGACAGTGTTCGTGATGACACGGAGAGTGCTCCCAGTGATATAGACAGTATGCGTTGTGATACAGAGAGTGTTCCCAGTGATAGAGACAGTGTTTGTGGTGATACAGAGAGGGTCGCCCGTGATATAGACAGTGTTCCTGGTGTTACAGAGAGTGTTCCCAGTGGTATAGACAGTGTTGTTGGTGATACAGAGAGTGTTCCCAGTGATATAGACAGTGTTCGTGGTGATACAGAGGGTGTTCCCAGTGATATAGACAGTGTTGTTGGTGATACAGAGTGTCCCCAGTGATATAGACAGTGTTCGTTCTGATATAGAGAGTGTTCCCAGTGATGTAGACAGTGTTCGCAGTGATACAGAGAGTGTCCCCAGTGATATAGACAGTGTTCGTGGTGATTCAGAGTGTTCCCAGTGATATAGACAGTGATTGTCGTGACACAGAGTGTCTCCAGTGATATAGACAATGTTTGTGGTGATACAGAGAGTGTCCCCCGTGATATAGACAGTGTTCCTGGTGATACAGAGAGTGTTCCCAGTGATATAGACAGTGTTCATGGTGATACAGAGCGTTCCCAGCGATAAAGACCGTGTTCCTGGTGATATAGATAGTGTTCCCAGTGATATAGACAGTGTATGTGGTGACACAGACAGTGTCCCCAGTGATATAGACAGTGTTCCTGGTGATACAGAGAGTGTTCCCAGTGATATAGACAGTATTCGTGGTGATACAGAGAGTATTCCCAGTGATATAGGCAGTGTTCCTGGTGATACAGAGAGTGTTCCCAGTGATAGAGACAGTGTTCGTGGTGACACAGGGTGTCCCCAGTGATATAGACAGTGTTTGTGGTGATACAGAGAGTGTCCCCCGTGATATAGACAGTGTTCCTGATGATACAGAGAGTGTTCCCAGTGATATAGACAGTGTTCATGGTAATACAGAGCGTTCCCAGCGATAAAGACCGTGTTCCTGGTGATATAGATAGTGTTCCCAGTGACTTAGACAGTGTTCCTGGTGATACAGAGAGTGTCACCAGTGATATAGACTGTGTTCGTGCTGATACAGAGACTGTTCCCAGTGATATTGACAGAGTTCGTGGTGACACAGAGAGTGCTCCCAGTGATATAGACATATTCGTTGTGATACAGTGTTCCCAGTGATATACACAGTGTGCGTGGTGATACACAGAGTGTCCCCAGTGATATAGACAGTGTTCGTGGTGATACAGAAAGTGTCCCCAGTGATATATTATCCATGTTCGTGGTGATACACAGAGTGTCCCCAGTGATATATTATCCGTGTTCGTGGTGATACAGAGCGTTCCCAGTGATATAGACAGTGTTCCTGTTGATACAGAGGGTGTTCCCAGTGATATAGACAGTGATCATGGTGACACAGAGTGTCCCCAGTGATATATTATCCGTGTTCGTGGTGATACAGAGAGTGTTCCCAGTGATATAGACAGTATTCCTGGTGACGCATAGAGTATTCCCAGTGATATAGACTGTTCGTGGTGACACAGAGAGTGTTCGCATTGATATTGACAGTGTTTGTGATGACACAGAGAGTGTTCCCAGTGACATAGACAGTGTTCCTGGTAATACACAGAGTGTCCCCAGCGATATAGACAGTGTTTGTGGTGATACAGAGAGTATTCCCAGTGATATAGACAGCGTTTCTGGTGATACAGAGAGTGTTCCCAGTGATATAGACGCTGTTCGTGGTGATACAGTGTTCCCAGTGATATTGACAGTGTGCATGGTGATACAGAGAGTGTCACCAGTGATACAGACAGTGTTCGTGGTGATACAGAGAGTGTTCCCAGTGATATAGACAGTGTTTGTCGTGATACAGAGAGTGTCCCCCGTGATATAGACAGTGTTGTTGGTGATACAGAGAGTGTTCCCAGTGATATAGACAGTATTCGTGGTGATACAGAGAGTGTTGCCAGTGATATAGACAGTTGTTGTGGTGATACAATGAGTGTTCCCAGTGATATAGGCAGTGTTCGTGGTGACACAGTGTTCCCAGTTGCATAGACAGTGTTTGTGGTGATACAGAGAGTGTTCCCAGTGATATAGACAGTGTTCCTGGTGATACAGAGAGTGTTCCCAGTTATATAGACAGTGTTTGTGGTGATACAGAGAGTGTTCCCAGTGACATAGACAATGTTCGTGGTGATACAGAGCATTCCCAGTGATACAGACTCTGTTCCTGGTGACACAGTGATATTGATGGTGTTCGTGATGGCACAGAGTGTCCCCAGTGACATAAACAGTGTTTGTGGTGATACGGGGAGTCTCCGCAATGATATAGACAGTGTTCGTGCTGATAAAGAGAGCATTCCCAGTGATATCGACAGTGTGCGTGGTGACACAGAGTGTCCCAGTTATATACACAGTGTGCGTGGAGATACAGAGAGTGTCTCCAGTGATATAGACAATGTTTGTGGTGATACAGAGACTGTTCCCAGTAATGTAGACAACATTCCTGGTGATACAGAGAGGGTCCCCCGTGATATAGACAGTGTTCCGGGTGAGACAGAGAGTGTCCCCAGTGATATAGACAGTGTTTGTGGTGATACAATGAGTGTTCCCAGTGATATAGACAGTGTTTGTGGTGATACAGAGTGTTACCAGTGATATAGACAGTGTTTGTGGTGATACAGTGTTCCCAGTGATATTGACAGTGTTTGTTGGTGATACAGAGAATGTTGCCAGTGATATAGACAGTGTTCATGGTGATACAGAGTGTGTTCCCAGTTATATAGGCAGTGTTCGGGCTGATACGGAGACTGTTCCCAGAGTTATCGACAGTGTTCGTGATGACACGGAGAGTGCTCCCAGTGATATAGACCGTATTCGTTGTGATACAGAGAGTGTTCCCAGTGATAGAGACAGTGTTTGTGGTGATACAGAGAGGGTCGCCCGTGATATAGACAGTGTTCGTGGTGATACAGAGAGTGTTCCCAGTGGTATAGACAGTGTTGTTGGTGATACAGAGAGTGTTCCCAGTGATATAGACAGTGTTCGTGGTGATACAGAGGGTGTTCCCAGTGATATAGACAGTGTTGTTGGTGATACAGAGTGTCCCCAGTGATATAGACAGTGTGCGTTCTGATATAGAGAGTGTTCCCAGTGATGTAGACAGTGTTCGCAGTGATACAGAGAGTGTCCCCAGTGATATAGACAGTGTTCGTGGTGATTCAGAGTGTTCCCAGTGATATAGACAGTGATTGTCGTGAAACAGAGTGTCTCCAGTGATATAGACAATGTTTGTGGTGATACAGAGAGTGTCCCCCGTGATATAGACAGTGTTCCTGGTGATACAGAGAGTGTTCCCAGTGATATAGACAGTGTTCATGGTGATACAGAGCGTTCCCAGCGATAAAGACCGTGTTCCTGGTGATATAGATAGTGTTCCCAGTGATATAGACAGTGTATGTGGTGACACAGACAGTGTCCCCAGTGATATAGACAGTGTTCCTGGTGATACAGAGAGTGTTCCCAGTGATATAGACAGTATTCGTGGTGATACAGAGAGTATTCCCAGTGATATAGGCAGTGTTCCTGGTGATACAGAGAGTGTTCCCAGTGATAGAGACAGTGTTCGTGGTGACACAGGGTGTCCCCAGTGATATAGACAGTGTTTGTGGTGATACAGAGAGTGTCCCCCGTGATATAGACAGTGTTCCTGATGATACAGAGAGTGTTCCCAGTGATATAGACAGTGTTCATGGTAATACAGAGCGTTCCCAGCGATAAAGACCGTGTTCCTGGTGATATAGATAGTGTTCCCAGTGACTTAGACAGTGTTCCTGGTGATACAGAGAGTGTCACCAGTGATATAGACTGTGTTCGTGCTGATACAGAGACTGTTCCCAGTGATATTGACAGAGTTCGTGGTGACACAGAGAGTGCTCCCAGTGATATAGACATATTCGTTGTGATACAGTGTTCCCAGTGATATACACAGTGTGCGTGGTGATACACAGAGTGTCCCCAGTGATTTAGACAGTGTTCGTGGTGATACAGAAAGTGTCCCCAGTGATATAGACAGTGTTTGCGGTGATACAGAGAGTCTCCCCAATTATACAGACAGTGTGCATGGTGATACAGAGTTTTCCCTGCGAGACAGACAGTGTTCGTGGAGCTACAGAGAGTCTTCCCAGTGATATAGACAGTGTTTGTGGTAATACAGAGAGTGTTCCCAGTGATATAGACATTGTTCGTGGTGATACAGAGAGTGTTCCCAGTGCTATAGACAGTGTCCTGGGTGATACAGACATTGTTCGTGGTGATACAGAGAGTGTTCCCAGTGATATAGACAATGTTCATGGTGATACAGAGTGTTCCCAGTGATATAGACAGTCTTCCTGGTGATACAGAGAGCATTCCCAGTGATATAGACAGTGTTCGTGGTGACACAGAGTGTCCCCAGTGATATAGACAGTGTTTGTGGTGATACAGAGAGTGTTCCCCGTGATATAGACAGTGTTCGTGGTGATACAGAGAGTATCTCCAGTGATATAGACATTGTTTGTGGTGATACAGGGAGTCTCCACAGTGATATAGACAGTTTTCGTGGTGATACAGAGAGTGTTCCCCGTGATATAGACAGTGTGCATGGTGATACAGAGTGTTCCTAGTGATATAGACAGTGTTTGTGGTGATACAGAGAGCGTTCCCAGTGATATCGACAGTGTTCGTGGTGACACAGAGAGTGCTCCCAGTGATATAGACAGTATTCATTATGATACAGTGATCCCAGTGATATAGACAGTGTGCGTGATGGCACAGAGTGTCCCAGTGATATACACAGTGTGCATGGTGATACAGAGAGTGTTCCCAGTGATATAGACAGTGTTCGTGGTGATACAGAGTATTCCCAGTGATATAGACAGTGTCCCTGGTGATACAGAACGTGTTCCCAGTGATATAGACAGTGTTTGTGGTGATACAGAGAGTGTTCCCAGTGATCCAGACAGTGTTTGTGGTGACACATAGAGTGTCCCCAGTGATATGGACAGTGCTCGTGGTGATACAGAGTGTCCCCAGCGATATATTATCAGTGTTCGTGGTGATACAGAGCGTTCCCGGTGATACAGAGCGTTTCCAGTGACACAGACTGTGTTCCTGGTGATACAGAGAGTATTCACAGTGATATTGACAGTGTTCGTGATGACACAGAGTGTCTCCAGTGGTATAGACAGTGTTTCTGGTGATACAGAGTATCCCCAGTGATATAGACAGTGTTTATAGTGATGCAGAGAATGTTCCCAGTGATATAGACAGTGTTCGTGCTGATACAGGCAGTGTTCCCTGTGATATCGACGGTGTTCGTGGTGATACAGAGAGTGTCCCCAGTGATATAGACAGTGTTTGTGGTGATACAGAGATTATTCCCAGTGATATAGACAGCATTCCTTGTGATACAGAGAGTGTCCCCAGTGATATAGACATTGGTCCTGGTGATACAGAGTGTTCCCAGTGATATAGACAGTGTTCCTGGTGATACAGAGCGTTCCCAGTGATACAGACAGTGTTCGTGCTGATACAGAGAGTGTTCCCAGTGATATCGACAGTGTTCGTGGTGACACAGAGAGTGCTCCCAGTGATATAGACAGTATTTGTTGTGATACAGTGATCCCAGTAATATAGTGAGTGTGCGTGGTGACACAGAGTGTTCCAGTGATATACACAGTGTGCGTGGTGATACAGAGAGTGTTTCCAGTGATATAGACAGTGCTTGTGGTTTTACAGAGATTATTCCCAGTGATATAGACAGCATACCTGGTGATACAGAGAGTATTCACAGTGATATTGACGGTGTTCGTGATGACACAGAGTGTCTCCAGTGGTATAGACAGTGTTTGTGGTGATACAGAGAGTGTCCCCAGTGATATAGACAGTGTTCGTGGTGATTCAGAGTGTCTCCAGTGATATAGACAATGTTTGTGGTGATACAGAGACTGTTCCCAGTAATGTAGACAACATTCCTGGTGATACAGAGAGGGTCCCCCGTGATATAGACAGTGTTCCGGGTGAGACAGAGAGTGTCCCCAGTGATATAGACAGTGTTTGTGGTGATACAATGAGTGTTCCCAGTGATATAGACAGTGTTTGTGGTGATACAGAGTGTTACCAGTGATATAGACAGTGTTTGTGGTGATACAGTGTTCCCAGTGATATTGACAGTGTTTGTTGGTGATACAGAGAATGTTGCCAGTGATATAGACAGTGTTCGTGGTGATACAGAGAGTGTTCACAGTGATATAGACAGTGTTCATGGTGATACAGAGAGTATTCCCAGTGATATGGACAGTGTTCCTGGTGATACAGAGTGTGTTCCCAGTTATATAGGCAGTGTTCGGGCTGATACGGAGACTGTTCCCAGAGTTATCGACAGTGTTCGTGATGACACGGAGAGTGCTCCCAGTGATATAGACAGTATGCGTTGTGATACAGAGAGTGTTCCCAGTGATAGAGACAGTGTTTGTGGTGATACAGAGAGGGTCGCCCGTGATATAGACAGTGTTCCTGGTGTTACAGAGAGTGTTCCCAGTGGTATAGACAGTGTTGTTGGTGATACAGAGAGTGTTCCCAGTGATATAGACAGTGTTCGTGGTGATACAGAGGGTGTTCCCAGTGATATAGACAGTGTTGTTGGTGATACAGAGTGTCCCCAGTGATATAGACAGTGTTCGTTCTGATATAGAGAGTGTTCCCAGTGATGTAGACAGTGTTCGCAGTGATACAGAGAGTGTCCCCAGTGATATAGACAGTGTTCGTGGTGATTCAGAGTGTTCCCAGTGATATAGACAGTGATTGTCGTGACACAGAGTGTCTCCAGTGATATAGACAATGTTTGTGGTGATACAGAGAGTGTCCCCCGTGATATAGACAGTGTTCCTGGTGATACAGAGAGTGTTCCCAGTGATATAGACAGTGTTCATGGTGATACAGAGCGTTCCCAGCGATAAAGACCGTGTTCCTGGTGATATAGATAGTGTTCCCAGTGATATAGACAGTGTATGTGGTGACACAGACAGTGTCCCCAGTGATATAGACAGTGTTCCTGGTGATACAGAGAGTGTTCCCAGTGATATAGACAGTATTCGTGGTGATACAGAGAGTATTCCCAGTGATATAGGCAGTGTTCCTGGTGATACAGAGAGTGTTCCCAGTGATAGAGACAGTGTTCGTGGTGACACAGGGTGTCCCCAGTGATATAGACAGTGTTTGTGGTGATACAGAGAGTGTCCCCCGTGATATAGACAGTGTTCCTGATGATACAGAGAGTGTTCCCAGTGATATAGACAGTGTTCATGGTAATACAGAGCGTTCCCAGCGATAAAGACCGTGTTCCTGGTGATATAGATAGTGTTCCCAGTGACTTAGACAGTGTTCCTGGTGATACAGAGAGTGTCACCAGTGATATAGACTGTGTTCGTGCTGATACAGAGACTGTTCCCAGTGATATTGACAGAGTTCGTGGTGACACAGAGAGTGCTCCCAGTGATATAGACATATTCGTTGTGATACAGTGTTCCCAGTGATATACACAGTGTGCGTGGTGATACACAGAGTGTCCCCAGTGATATAGACAGTGTTCGTGGTGATACAGAAAGTGTCCCCAGTGATATATTATCCATGTTCGTGGTGATACACAGAGTGTCCCCAGTGATATATTATCCGTGTTCGTGGTGATACAGAGCGTTCCCAGTGATATAGACAGTGTTCCTGTTGATACAGAGGGTGTTCCCAGTGATATAGACAGTGATCATGGTGACACAGAGTGTCCCCAGTGATATATTATCCGTGTTCGTGGTGATACAGAGAGTGTTCCCAGTGATATAGACAGTATTCCTGGTGACGCATAGAGTATTCCCAGTGATATAGACTGTTCGTGGTGACACAGAGAGTGTTCGCATTGATATTGACAGTGTTTGTGATGACACAGAGAGTGTTCCCAGTGACATAGACAGTGTTCCTGGTAATACACAGAGTGTCCCCAGCGATATAGACAGTGTTTGTGGTGATACAGAGAGCATTCCCAGTGATATAGACAGTGTTCGTGGTGACACAGAGTGTCCCCAGTGATATAGACAGTGTTTGTGGTGATACAGAGAGTGTTCCCCGTGATATAGACAGTGTTCGTGGTGATACAGAGAGTATCTCCAGTGATATAGACATTGTTTGTGGTGATACAGGGAGTCTCCACAGTGATATAGACAGTTTTCGTGGTGATACAGAGAGTGTTCCCCGTGATATAGACAGTGTGCATGGTGATACAGAGTGTTCCTAGTGATATAGACAGTGTTTGTGGTGATACAGAGAGCGTTCCCAGTGATATCGACAGTGTTCGTGGTGACACAGAGAGTGCTCCCAGTGATATAGACAGTATTCATTATGATACAGTGATCCCAGTGATATAGACAGTGTGCGTGATGGCACAGAGTGTCCCAGTGATATACACAGTGTGCATGGTGATACAGAGAGTGTTCCCAGTGATATAGACAGTGTTCGTGGTGATACAGAGTATTCCCAGTGATATAGACAGTGTCCCTGGTGATACAGAACGTGTTCCCAGTGATATAGACAGTGTTTGTGGTGATACAGAGAGTGTTCCCAGTGATCCAGACAGTGTTTGTGGTGACACATAGAGTGTCCCCAGTGATATGGACAGTGCTCGTGGTGATACAGAGTGTCCCCAGCGATATATTATCAGTGTTCGTGGTGATACAGAGCGTTCCCGGTGATACAGAGCGTTTCCAGTGACACAGACTGTGTTCCTGGTGATACAGAGAGTATTCACAGTGATATTGACAGTGTTCGTGATGACACAGAGTGTCTCCAGTGGTATAGACAGTGTTTCTGGTGATACAGAGTATCCCCAGTGATATAGACAGTGTTTATAGTGATGCAGAGAATGTTCCCAGTGATATAGACAGTGTTCGTGCTGATACAGGCAGTGTTCCCTGTGATATCGACGGTGTTCGTGGTGATACAGAGAGTGTCCCCAGTGATATAGACAGTGTTTGTGGTGATACAGAGATTATTCCCAGTGATATAGACAGCATTCCTTGTGATACAGAGAGTGTCCCCAGTGATATAGACATTGGTCCTGGTGATACAGAGTGTTCCCAGTGATATAGACAGTGTTCCTGGTGATACAGAGCGTTCCCAGTGATACAGACAGTGTTCGTGCTGATACAGAGAGTGTTCCCAGTGATATCGACAGTGTTCGTGGTGACACAGAGAGTGCTCCCAGTGATATAGACAGTATTTGTTGTGATACAGTGATCCCAGTAATATAGTGAGTGTGCGTGGTGACACAGAGTGTTCCAGTGATATACACAGTGTGCGTGGTGATACAGAGAGTGTTTCCAGTGATATAGACAGTGCTTGTGGTTTTACAGAGATTATTCCCAGTGATATAGACAGCATACCTGGTGATACAGAGAGTATTCACAGTGATATTGACGGTGTTCGTGATGACACAGAGTGTCTCCAGTGGTATAGACAGTGTTTGTGGTGATACAGAGAGTGTCCCCAGTGATATAGACAGTGTTCGTGGTGATTCAGAGTGTCTCCAGTGATATAGACAATGTTTGTGGTGATACAGAGACTGTTCCCAGTAATGTAGACAACATTCCTGGTGATACAGAGAGGGTCCCCCGTGATATAGACAGTGTTCCGGGTGAGACAGAGAGTGTCCCCAGTGATATAGACAGTGTTTGTGGTGATACAATGAGTGTTCCCAGTGATATAGACAGTGTTTGTGGTGATACAGAGTGTTACCAGTGATATAGACAGTGTTTGTGGTGATACAGTGTTCCCAGTGATATTGACAGTGTTTGTTGGTGATACAGAGAATGTTGCCAGTGATATAGACAGTGTTCGTGGTGATACAGAGAGTGTTCACAGTGATATAGACAGTGTTCATGGTGATACAGAGAGTATTCCCAGTGATATGGACAGTGTTCCTGGTGATACAGAGTGTGTTCCCAGTTATATAGGCAGTGTTCGGGCTGATACGGAGACTGTTCCCAGAGTTATCGACAGTGTTCGTGATGACACGGAGAGTGCTCCCAGTGATATAGACAGTATGCGTTGTGATACAGAGAGTGTTCCCAGTGATAGAGACAGTGTTTGTGGTGATACAGAGAGGGTCGCCCGTGATATAGACAGTGTTCCTGGTGTTACAGAGAGTGTTCCCAGTGGTATAGACAGTGTTGTTGGTGATACAGAGAGTGTTCCCAGTGATATAGACAGTGTTCGTGGTGATACAGAGGGTGTTCCCAGTGATATAGACAGTGTTGTTGGTGATACAGAGTGTCCCCAGTGATATAGACAGTGTTCGTTCTGATATAGAGAGTGTTCCCAGTGATGTAGACAGTGTTCGCAGTGATACAGAGAGTGTCCCCAGTGATATAGACAGTGTTCGTGGTGATTCAGAGTGTTCCCAGTGATATAGACAGTGATTGTCGTGACACAGAGTGTCTCCAGTGATATAGACAATGTTTGTGGTGATACAGAGAGTGTCCCCCGTGATATAGACAGTGTTCCTGGTGATACAGAGAGTGTTCCCAGTGATATAGACAGTGTTCATGGTGATACAGAGCGTTCCCAGCGATAAAGACCGTGTTCCTGGTGATATAGATAGTGTTCCCAGTGATATAGACAGTGTATGTGGTGACACAGACAGTGTCCCCAGTGATATAGACAGTGTTCCTGGTGATACAGAGAGTGTTCCCAGTGATATAGACAGTATTCGTGGTGATACAGAGAGTATTCCCAGTGATATAGGCAGTGTTCCTGGTGATACAGAGAGTGTTCCCAGTGATAGAGACAGTGTTCGTGGTGACACAGGGTGTCCCCAGTGATATAGACAGTGTTTGTGGTGATACAGAGAGTGTCCCCCGTGATATAGACAGTGTTCCTGATGATACAGAGAGTGTTCCCAGTGATATAGACAGTGTTCATGGTAATACAGAGCGTTCCCAGCGATAAAGACCGTGTTCCTGGTGATATAGATAGTGTTCCCAGTGACTTAGACAGTGTTCCTGGTGATACAGAGAGTGTCACCAGTGATATAGACTGTGTTCGTGCTGATACAGAGACTGTTCCCAGTGATATTGACAGAGTTCGTGGTGACACAGAGAGTGCTCCCAGTGATATAGACATATTCGTTGTGATACAGTGTTCCCAGTGATATACACAGTGTGCGTGGTGATACACAGAGTGTCCCCAGTGATATAGACAGTGTTCGTGGTGATACAGAAAGTGTCCCCAGTGATATATTATCCATGTTCGTGGTGATACACAGAGTGTCCCCAGTGATATATTATCCGTGTTCGTGGTGATACAGAGCGTTCCCAGTGATATAGACAGTGTTCCTGTTGATACAGAGGGTGTTCCCAGTGATATAGACAGTGATCATGGTGACACAGAGTGTCCCCAGTGATATATTATCCGTGTTCGTGGTGATACAGAGAGTGTTCCCAGTGATATAGACAGTATTCCTGGTGACGCATAGAGTATTCCCAGTGATATAGACTGTTCGTGGTGACACAGAGAGTGTTCGCATTGATATTGACAGTGTTTGTGATGACACAGAGAGTGTTCCCAGTGACATAGACAGTGTTCCTGGTAATACACAGAGTGTCCCCAGCGATATAGACAGTGTTTGTGGTGATACAGAGAGTATTCCCAGTGATATAGACAGCGTTTCTGGTGATACAGAGAGTGTTCCCAGTGATATAGACGCTGTTCGTGGTGATACAGTGTTCCCAGTGATATTGACAGTGTGCATGGTGATACAGAGAGTGTCACCAGTGATACAGACAGTGTTCGTGGTGATACAGAGAGTGTTCCCAGTGATATAGACAGTGTTTGTCGTGATACAGAGAGTGTCCCCCGTGATATAGACAGTGTTGTTGGTGATACAGAGAGTGTTCCCAGTGATATAGACAGTATTCGTGGTGATACAGAGAGTGTTGCCAGTGATATAGACAGTTGTTGTGGTGATACAATGAGTGTTCCCAGTGATATAGACAGTGTTCGTGGTGACACAGTGTTCCCAGTTGCATAGACAGTGTTTGTGGTGATACAGAGAGTGTTCCCAGTGATATAGACAGTGTTCCTGGTGATACAGAGAGTGTTCCCAGTTATATAGACAGTGTTTGTGGTGATACAGAGAGTGTTCCCAGTGACATAGACAATGTTCGTGGTGATACAGAGCATTCCCAGTGATACAGACTCTGTTCCTGGTGACACAGTGATATTGATGGTGTTCGTGATGGCACAGAGTGTCCCCAGTGACATAAACAGTGTTTGTGGTGATACGGGGAGTCTCCGCAATGATATAGACAGTGTTCGTGCTGATAAAGAGAGCATTCCCAGTGATATCGACAGTGTGCGTGGTGACACAGAGTGTCCCAGTTATATACACAGTGTGCGTGGAGATACAGAGAGTGTTTCCAGTGATATAGACAGTGCTTGTGGTGATACAGAGAGTGTTGCCAGTGATATGGACAGTGCTTGTGGTGATATAGAGAGTGTTGCCAGTGATATACACAGTGTTTGTGGTGACACACAGAGTGTCCCCTGTGATATAGACAGTGTTCATGGTGATACAGAGTGTCCCCTGTGATATAGACAGTGTTCATGGTGATACAGAGTGTTCCCAGCGACACAGACAGCGTTCCTGGTGATACAGAGAGTGTTCACAGTGATATAGACAGTGTTCGTACTGATACAGAGAGTGTTCCCAGTTATTTCGACAGTGTTCGTGGTGATACTGAGAGGATTCCCAGTGATATAGACAGCGTTCCTGGTGATGCAGAGAGTGTTCCCAGTGATATAGACAGTGTTTGTGGCGATACAGAGCATTCCCAGTGATACAGACAGTGTTCCTGTGGTACAGAGAGTGTCCCCAGTGATATAGACATTGTTCCTGGTGATGCAGAGAGTGTTCCCAGTGATATAGACAGTGTTTGTAGTGATACAGAGAGTGTTCCCAGTGATATAGACAGTGTGTGTGGTGATACAGAGAGTATTCCCACTGATATAGACAGCGTTTCTGGTGATACAGAGAGTGTTCCCAGTGATATAGACAGTGTGCGTGGTGCTACAGAGAGTGTCCCCAGTGATATAGACAGTGTTCGTGGTGATACAGACTGTTCCCAATGATATAGACAGTGTTTGTGGAGTTTCAGAGTGTCCCCAGTGATATAGACAGCGTTCCTGGTGATACTGAGAGTGTCCCCAGTGATATAGACAGTGTTCCCGGTGATACAGGGAGTGTTCCCAGTAATATAGACAGTGTACGTGGTGATACAGAGTATTCCCAGTGATATAGACAGCGTTCCTGGTGATACTGGGAGTGTTCCCAGTGATATAGACAGAGTTCGTGGTGATAGAGAGAGTGTTCCCAGTGATATACACAGTGTTTGTGCTGATACAGAGTATTCCCAGTGATATAGACAGCGTTCCTGGTGATACAGAGAGTGTTCCCAGTGATATAGACAGTGTTAATGGTGATACAGAGCGTTCCCAGTGATATAGACAGTGTTTGTGGTGATACAAAGTGTGTTCCCAGTGATATAGACAGTGTTGGTGATGATACAGAGCATTCTCAGTGATACAGACAGTTTTCCTGGTGATACAGAGTGTGTTCACAGTGATATTGACGGTGTTTATGAGGACACAGAGTGTCCCCAGTGATATAGACAGTGTTTGCGGTGATACAGAGAGTCTCCCCAATGATACAGACAGTGTGCATGGTGATACAGTTTTCCCAGCGATACAGACAGTGTTCGTGGAGCTACAGAGAGTCTTCCCAGTGATATAGACAGTGTTCGTGGTGATACAGAGAGTGTTCCCAGTGATAGAGACAGTGTTTGTGGTGATACAGAGAGTGTCGCCCGTGATATAGACAGTGTTCCTGGTGATACAGAGAGTGTTCCCAGTGATATAGACAGTGTTTGTGGTGATACAGAGAATGTCCCCAGTGGTATAGACAGTGTTCCTGGTGATACAGAGAGTGTTCCCAGTGATATAGACAGTATTCGTTGTGATACAGTGTTCCCAGTGATATAGACAGTGTGCGTGGTAATACAGAGAGTGTCCCAAGTGATATAGACAGTGTTTGTTGTGATACAGACTGTTCCCAATGATATATACAGTGTTTGTGGAGTTTCAGAGTGTCCCCAGTGATATAGACAGCATTCCTGGTGATACTGAGAGTGTCCCCAGTGATATAGACAGTGTTCCCGGTGATACAGGGAGTGTTCCCAGTGATATAGACAGAGTTTGTGGTGATAGAGAGAGTGTTCCCAGTCATATACACAGTGTTCGTGGTGATACAGGGAGTGTTCCCAGTGATATAGACAGTATTCTTGGTGATACAGAGTGTTCCCAGTGATATAGACAGTGTTCGTGGAGACACAGAGAGTGTTCCCAGTGATATACACAGTGTTTGTGCTGATAGAGTATTCCCAGTGATATAGACAGCGTTCCTGGTGATACAGAGAGTGTTCCCAGTGATATAGACAGTGTTCGTGGTGATACAGAGGGTGTTCCCAGTGATATAGACAGTGTTGTTGGTGATACAGAGAGTGTCCCCAGTGATATAGACAGTGTTCGTGGTGATTCAGAGTGTTCCCAGTGATATAGACAGTGATCGTGGTGACACAGAGTGTCTCCAGTGATATAGACAATGTTTGTGGTGATACAGAGACTGTTCCCAGTAATGTAGACAACATTCCTGGTGATACAGAGAGGGTCCCCCGTGATATAGACAGTGTTCCGGGTGAGACAGAGAGTGTCCCCAGTGATATAGACAGTGTTTGTGGTGATACAATGAGTGTTCCCAGTGATATAGACAGTGTTTGTGGTGATACAGAGTGTTACCAGTGATATAGACAGTGTTTGTGGTGATACAGTGTTCCCAGTGATATTGACAGTGTTTGTTGGTGATACAGAGAATGTTGCCAGTGATATAGACAGTGTTCGTGGTGATACAGAGAGTGTTCACAGTGATATAGACAGTGTTCATGGTGATACAGAAAGTATTCCCAGTGATATGGACAGTGTTTGTGGTGATACAGTGTTCCCAGTGATATTGACAGTGTTTGTTGGTGATACAGAGAATGTTGCCAGTGATATAGACAGTGTTCGTGGTGATACAGAGAGTGTTCACAGTGATATAGACAGTGTTCATGGTGATACAGAGAGTATTCCCAGTGATATGGACAGTGTTCCTGGTGATACAGAGTGTGTTCCCAGTTATATAGGCAGTGTTCGGGCTGATACGGAGACTGTTCCCAGAGTTATCGACAGTGTTCGTGATGACACGGAGAGTGCTCCCAGTGATATAGACAGTATTCGTTGTGATACAGAGAGTGTTCCCAGTGATAGAGACAGTGTTTGTGGTGATACAGAGAGGGTCGCCCGTGATATAGACAGTGTTCCTGGTGATACAGAGAGTGTTCCCAGTGGTATAGACAGTGTTGTTGGTGATACAGAGAGTGTTCCCAGTGATATAGACAGTGTTCGTGGTGATACAGAGGGTGTCCCCAGTGATATAGACAGTGTTCGTTCTGATATAGAGAGTGTTCCCAGTGATATACACAGTGTTCGTGCTGATAGAGTATTCCCAGTGATATAGACAGCGTTCCTGGTGATACAGAGAGTGTTCCCAGTGATATAGACAGTGTTAATGGTGATACAGAGCGTTCCCAGTGATATAGACAGTGTTTGTGGTGATACAAAGTGTGTTCCCAGTGATATAGACAGTGTTGGTAATGATACAGAGCATTCTCAGTGATACAAACAGTTTTCCTGGTGATACAGAGTGTGTTCACAGTGATATTGACGGTGTTTATGAGGACACAGAGTGTCCCCAGTGATATAGACAGTGTTTGCGGTGATACAGAGAGTCTCCCCAATGATACAGACAGTGTGCATGGTGATACAGTTTTCCCAGCGATACAGACAGTGTTCGTGGAGCTACAGAGAGTCTTCCCAGTGATATAGACAGTGTTCGTGGTGATACAGAGAGTGTTCCCAGTGATAGAGACAGTGTTTGTGGTGATACAGAGAGTGTCGCCCGTGATATAGACAGTGTTCCTGGTGATACAGAGAGTGTTCCCAGTGATATAGACAGTGTTTGTGGTGATACAGAGAATGTCCCCAGTGGTATAGACAGTGTTCCTGGTGATACAGAGAGTGTTCCCAGTGATATAGACAGTGTTCGTGGTGATATAGAGGGTGCTCCCAGTGATATAGACAGTATTCGTTGTGATACAGTGTTCCCAGTGATATAGACAGTGTGCGTGGTGATACAGAGAGTGTCCCCAGTGATATAGACAGTGTTCGTGGTGATACAGACTGTTCCCAATGATATAGACAGTGTTTGTGGAGTTTCAGAGTGTCCCCAGTGATATAGACAGCATTCCTGGTGATACTGAGAGTGTCCCCAGTGATATAGACAGTGTTCCCGGTGATACAGGGAGTGTTCACAGTGATATTGACGGTGTTTATGAGGACACAGAGTGTCCCCAGTGATATAGACAGTGTTTGTGGTGATACAGAGAGTCACCCCAATTATACAGACAGTGTGCATGGTGATACAGTTTTCCCAGCGATACAGACAGTGTTCGTGGAGCTACAGAGAGTCTTCCCAGTGATATAGACAGTGTTCGTGGTGATACAGAAAGTGTTCCCAGTGATAGAGACAGTGTTTGTGGTGATACAGAGAGTGTCGCCCGTGATATAGACAGTGTTCCTGGTGATACAGAGAGTGTTCCCAGTGATATAGACAGTGTTTGTGGTGATACAGAGAATGTCCCCAGTGGTATAGACAGTGTTCCTGGTGATACAGAGAGTGTTCCCAGTGATATAGACAGTGTTCGTGGTGATACAGAGGGTGTTCCCAGTGATATAGACAGTGTTCGTGGTGATACAGAGAATGTCCCCAGTGGTATAGACAGTGTTCCTGGTGATACAGAGAGTGTTCACAGTGATATAGACAGTATTCGTGGTGACACAGAGAGTATTCCCAGTGATATAGGCAGTGTTCCTGGTGATACAGAGTGTGTTCCCAGTGATATAGACAGTGTTCGTGGTGACACAGGGTGTTCCCAGTAATATAGACAGTGTTCGTTCTGATACAGAGAGTGTTCCCAGTTATATAGACAGTGTTCGCGGTGATACAGAGAGTGTCCCCAGTGATATAGACAGTGTTCGTGGTGATTCAGAGTGTTCCCAGTGATATAGACAGTGATCGTGGTGACACAGAGTGTCTCCAGTGATATAGACAATGTTTGTGGTGATACAGAGACTGTTCCCAGTAATGTAGACAACATTCCTGGTGATACAGAGAGGGTCCCCCGTGATATAGACAGTGTTCCGGGTGAGACAGAGAGTGTCCCCAGTGATATAGACAGTGTTTGTGGTGATACAATGAGTGTTCCCAGTGATATAGACAGTGTTTGTGGTGATACAGAGTGTTACCAGTGATATAGACAGTGTTTGTGGTGATACAGTGTTCCCAGTGATATTGACAGTGTTTGTTGGTGATACAGAGAATGTTGCCAGTGATATAGACCGTGTTCGTGGTGATACAGAGAGTGTTCACAGTGATATAGACAGTGTTCATGGTGATACAGAGAGTATTCCCAGTGATATGGACAGTGTTCCTGGTGATACAGAGTGTGTTCCCAGTTATATAAGCAGTGTTCGGGCTGATACGGAGACTGTTCCCAGAGTTATCGACAGTGTTCGTGATGACACGGAGAGTGCTCCCAGTGATATAGACAGTATTCGTTGTGATACAGAGAGTGTTCCCAGTGATAGAGACAGTGTTTGTGGTGATACAGAGAGTGTCGCCCGTGATATAGACAGTGTTCCTGGTGATACAGAGAGTGTTCCCAGTGGTATAGACAGTGTTGTTGGTGATACAGAGAGTATTCCCAGTGATATAGACAGTGTTCGTGGTGATACAGAGGGTGTTCCCAGTGATATAGACAGTGTTGTTGGTGATACAGAGTGTCCCCAGTGATATAGACAGTGTTCGTTCTGATATAGAGAGTGTTCCCAGTGATGTAGACAGTGTTCGCAGTGATACAGAGAGTGTCCCCAGTGATATAGACAGTGTTCGTGGTGATTCAGAGTGTTCCCAGTGATATAGACAGTGATTGTCGTGACACAGAGTGTCTCCAGTGATATAGACAATGTTTGTGGTGATACAGAGAGTTTCCCCCGTGATATCGACAGTGTTCCTGGTGATACAGAGAGTGTTCCCAGTGATATAGACAGTGTTCATGGTGATACAGAGCGTTCCCAGCGATAAAGACCGTGTTCCTGGTGATATAGATAGTGTTCCCAGTGATATAGACAGTGTATGTGGTGACACAGACAGTGTTCCCAGTGATATAGACAGTGTTCCTGGTGATACAGAGAGTGTTCCCAGTGATAGAGACAGTGTTCGTGGTGACACAGGGTGTCCCCAGTGATATAGACAGTGTTTGTGGTGATACAGAGAGTGTCCCCCGTGATATAGACAGTGTTCCTGATGATACAGAGAGTGTTCCCAGTGATATAGACAGTGTTCATGGTAATACAGAGCATTCCCAGCGATAAAGACCGTGTTCCTGGTGATATAGATAGTGTTCCCAGTGACTTAGACAGTGTTCCTGGTGATACAGAGAGTGTCACCAGTGATATAGACTGTGTTCGTAATGATACAGAGACTGTTCCCAGTGATATCGACAGAGTTCGTGGTGACACAGAGAGTGCTCCCAGTGATATAGACATATTCGTTGTGATACAGTGTTCCCAGTGATATACACAGTGGGCGTGGTGATACAGAAAGTGTCCCCAGTGATATAGACAGTGTTTGCGGTGATACAGAGAGTCTCCCCAATTATACAGACAGTGTGCATGGTGATACAGAGTTTTCCCTGCGAGACAGACAGTGTTCGTGGAGCTACAGAGAGTCTTCCCAGTGATATAGACAGTGTTCGTGGTGATACAGAGAGTATTCTCAGTGATATAGACAGTGTTAATGGTGATACAGAGCGTTCCCAGTGATATAGACAGTGTTTGTGGTGATACAAAGTGTGTTCCCAGTGATATAGACAGTGTTGGTGATGATACAGAGCATTCTCAGTGATACAGACAGTTTTCCTGGTGATACAGAGTGTGTTCACAGTGATATTGACGGTGTTTATGAGGACACAGAGTGTCCCCAGTGATATAGACAGTGTTTGCGGTGATACAGAGAGTCTCCCCAATGGTACAGACAGTGTGCATGGTGATACAGTTTTCCCAGCGATACAGACAGTGTTCGTGGAGCTACAGAGAGTCTTCCCAGTGATATAGACAGTGTTCGTGGTGATACAGAGAGTGTTCCCAGTGATAGAGACAGTGTTCTTGGTGATACAGAGAGTGTCGCCCGTGATATAGACAGAGTTCCTGGTGATACAGAGAGTGTTCCCAGTGATATAGACAGTGTTCATGGTGATACAGAGGGTGCTCCCAGTGATATAGACAGTATTCGTTGTGATACAGTGTTCCCAGTGATATAGACAATGTGCGTGGTGATACAGAGAGTGTCCCAAGTGATATAGACAGTGTTCGTGGTGATACAGACTGTTCCCAATGATATAGACAGTGTTTGTGGAGTGTCAGAGTGTCCCCAGTGATATAGACAGCATTCCTGGTGATACTGAGAGTGTCCCCAGTGATATAGACAGTGTTCCCGGTGATACAGGGAGTGTTCCCAGTAATATAGACAGTGTACGTGGTGATACAGAGCATTCCCAGTGATATAGACAGCGTTCCTGGTGATACTGGGAGTGTTCCCAGTGATATAGACAGAGTTTGTGGTGATAGAGAGAGTGTTCCCAGTGATATACACAGTGTTCGTGGTGATACAGAGAGTGTTCCCAGTGATATAGACAGTGTTTCTGGTGATAGAGAGAGTGTTCCCAGTGATATAGACAGTGTTCGTGGAGACACAGAGAGTGTTCCCAGTGATATACACAGCGTTCGTGCTGATGGAGTATTCCCAGTGATATAGACAGCGTTCCTGGTGATACAGAGAGTGTTCCCAGTGATATAGACAGTGTTAATGGTGATACAGAGCGTTCCCAGTGATATAGACAGTGTTTGTGGTGATACAAAGTGTGTTCCCAGTGATATAGACAGTGTTGCTAATGATACAGAGCATTCTCAGTGATACAAACAGTTTTCCTGGTGATACAGAGTGTGTTCACAGTGATATTGACGGTGTTTATGAGGACACAGAGTGTCCCCAGTGATATAGACAGTGTTTGCGGTGATACAGAGAGTCTCCCCAATGATACAGACAGTGTGCATGGTGATACAGTTTTCCCAGCGATACAGACAGTGTTCGTGGAGCTACAGAGAGTCTTCCCAGTGATATAGACAGTGTTCGTGGTGATACAGAGAGTGTCCCCAGTGATATAGACAGTGTTCGTGGTGATACAGACTGTTCCCAATGATATAGACAGTGTTTGTGGAGTTTCAGAGTGTCCCCAGTGATATAGACAGTGTTCCTGGTGATACAGAGAGTGTTCCCAGTGATATAGACAGTGTTCGTGGTGATACAGAGGGTGTTCCCAGTGATATAGGCAGTGTTCGTGGTGATACAGAGAATGTCCCCAGTGGTATAGACAGTGTACCTGGTGATACAGAGAGTGTTCCCAGTGATATAGACAGTGTTCGTTCTGATACAGAGAGTGTTCCCAGCGATATAGACAGTATTCGTGGTGACACAGAGAGTATTCCCAGTGATATAGGCAGTGTTCCTGGTGATACAGAGTGTGTTCCCAGTGATATAGACAGTGTTCGTGGTGACACAGGGTGTTCCCAGTAATATAGACAGTGTTCGTTCTGATACAGAGAGTGTTCCCAGTTATATAGACAATGTTCGCGGTGATACAGAGAGTGTCCCCAGTGATATAGACAGTGTTCGTGGTGATTCAGAGTGTTCCCAGTGATATAGACAGTGATCGTGGTGACACAGAGTGTCTCCAGTGATATAGACAATGTTTGTGGTGATACAGAGACTGTTCCCAGTAATGTAGACAACATTCCTGGTGATACAGAGAGGGTCCCCCGTGATATAGACAGTGTTCCGGGTGAGACAGAGAGTGTCCCCAGTGATATAGACAGTGTTTGTGGTGATACAATGAGTGTTCCCAGTGATATAGACAGTGTTTGTGGTGATACAGAGTGTTACCAGTGATATAGACAGTGTTTGTGGTGATACAGTGTTCCCAGTGATATTGACAGTGTTTGTTGGTGATACAGAGAATGTTGCCAGTGATATAGACAGTGTTCGTGGTGATACAGAGAGTGTTCACAGTGATATAGACAGTGTTCATGGTGATACAGAGAGTATTCCCAGTGATATGGACAGTGTTCCTGGTGATACAGAGTGTGTTCCCAGTTATGTAGGCAGTGTTCGGGCTGATACGGAGACTGTTCCCAGAGTTATCGACAGTGTTCGTGATGACACGGAGAGTGCTCCCAGTGATATAGACAGTATTCGTTGTGATACAGAGAGTGTTCCCAGTGATAGAGACAGTGTTTGTGGTGATACAGAGAGTATTCCCAGCGATATAGACAGTGTTCCTGGTGATACAGAGAGTGTTCCCAGTGATATAGACAGTGTTCGTGGTGATACAGAGTATCCCCAGTGATATAGACAGTGTTCGTGGTGATACAGAGACTGTTCCCAGTAATATAGACAACATTCCTGGTGATACAGAGAGGGTCCCCCGTGATATAGACAGTGTTCCGGGTGAGACAGAGAGTGTTCCCAGTGATATAGACAGTGTTTGTGATGATACAGTGTTCCCAGTGATATTGACAATGTTTGTTGGTGATACAGAGAGTGTTGCCAGTGATATAGACAGTGTTCGTGATGATACAGAGAGTGTTCACAGTGATATAGACAGTGTTCCTGGTGATACAGAGTGTGTTCCCAGTGATATAGACAGTATTCGTGGTGACACAGAGAGTATTCCCAGTGATATAGGCAGTGTTCCTGGTGATACAGAGTGTGTTCCCAGTGATATAGACAGTGTTCGTGGTGACACAGAGAGTGTTCCTAGTTATATAGACAGTGTTCGCGGTGATACAGAGAGTGTCCCCAGTGATATAGACAGTGATCTTGGTGATACAGAGAGTGTCTCCAGTGATATAGACAATGTTTGTGGTGATACAGAGACTGTTCCCAGTAATGTAGACAACATTCCTGGTGATACAGAGAGGGTCCCCCGTGATATAGACAGTGTTCCGGGTGAGACAGAGAGTGTCCCCAGTGATATAGACAGTGTTTGTGGTGATACAATGAGTGTTCCCAGTGATATAGACAGTGTTTGTGGTGATACAGAGTGTTACCAGTGATATAGACAGTGTTTGTGGTGATACAGTGTTCCCAGTGATATTGACAGTGTTTGTTGGTGATACAGAGAATGTTGCCAGTGATATAGACAGTGTTCATGGTGATACAGAGTGTGTTCCCAGTTATATAGGCAGTGTTCGGGCTGATACGGAGACTGTTCCCAGAGTTATCGACAGTGTTCGTGATGACACGGAGAGTGCTCCCAGTGATATAGACCGTATTCGTTGTGATACAGAGAGTGTTCCCAGTGATAGAGACAGTGTTTGTGGTGATACAGAGAGTGTCGCCCGTGATATAGACAGTGTTCGTGGTGATACAGAGAGTGTTCCCAGTGGTATAGACAGTGTTGTTGGTGATACAGAGAGTGTTCCCAGTGATATAGACAGTGTTCGTGGTGATACAGAGGGTGTTCCCAGTGATATAGACAGTGTTGTTGGTGATACAGAGTGTCCCCAGTGATATAGACAGTGTGCGTTCTGATATAGAGAGTGTTCCCAGTGATGTAGACAGTGTTCGCAGTGATACAGAGAGTGTCCCCAGTGATATAGACAGTGTTCGTGGTGATTCAGAGTGTTCCCAGTGATATAGACAGTGATTGTCGTGAAACAGAGTGTCTCCAGTGATATAGACAATGTTTGTGGTGATACAGAGAGTGTCCCCCGTGATATAGACAGTGTTCCTGGTGATACAGAGAGTGTTCCCAGTGATATAGACAGTGTTCATGGTGATACAGAGCGTTCCCAGCGATAAAGACCGTGTTCCTGGTGATATAGATAGTGTTCCCAGTGATATAGACAGTGTATGTGGTGACACAGACAGTGTCCCCAGTGATATAGACAGTGTTCCTGGTGATACAGAGAGTGTTCCCAGTGATATAGACAGTATTCGTGGTGATACAGAGAGTATTCCCAGTGATATAGGCAGTGTTCCTGGTGATACAGAGAGTGTTCCCAGTGATAGAGACAGTGTTCGTGGTGACACAGGGTGTCCCCAGTGATATAGACAGTGTTTGTGGTGATACAGAGAGTGTCCCCCGTGATATAGACAGTGTTCCTGATGATACAGAGAGTGTTCCCAGTGATATAGACAGTGTTCATGGTAATACAGAGCGTTCCCAGCGATAAAGACCGTGTTCCTGGTGATATAGATAGTGTTCCCAGTGACTTAGACAGTGTTCCTGGTGATACAGAGAGTGTCACCAGTGATATAGACTGTGTTCGTGCTGATACAGAGACTGTTCCCAGTGATATTGACAGAGTTCGTGGTGACACAGAGAGTGCTCCCAGTGATATAGACATATTCGTTGTGATACAGTGTTCGCAGTGATATACACAGTGTGCGTGGTGATACACAGAGTGTCCCCAGTGATTTAGACAGTGTTCGTGGTGATACAGAAAGTGTCCCCAGTGATATAGACAGTGTTTGCGGTGATACAGAGAGTCTCCCCAATTATACAGACAGTGTGCATGGTGATACAGAGTTTTCCCTGCGAGACAGACAGTGTTCGTGGAGCTACAGAGAGTCTTCCCAGTGATATAGACAGTGTTTGTGGTGATACAGAGAGTATTCTCAGTGATATAGACAGCGTTCCTGGTGATACAGAGAGTGTTCCCAGTGATATAGACATTGTTCCTGGTGATGCAGAGAGTGTTCCCAGTGATATAGACAGTGTTTGTGGTGATACAGCGTTTTCCCAGTGATATAGACAGTGTTCATGGAGACACAGAGAGTCTTCCCAGTGATATAGACAGTGTTCGTGGTGATACAGAGAGTATTCCCAGTGATATAGACAGCGTTCCTGGTTATACAGAGAGTGTTCCCAGTGATATAGACAGTGTTCGTGGTGATACAGAGAGTATTCCCAGTGATATAGACAGCGTTCCTGGTGATACAGAGAGTGTTCCCAGTGATATAGACATTGTTCCTGGTGATGCAGAGAGTGTTCCCAGTGATATAGACAGTGTTTGTGGTGATACAGAGCATTCCCAGTGATACAGACAGTGTTCCTGGTGGTACAGACAGTGTTCCCAGTGATATACACAGTGTTCCTGGTGATACACAGAGTGTCCCCAGTGATATAGACAGTGTTTGTGGAGATACAGAGAGTATTCCCAGCGATATAGACAGTGTTCCCGGTGATATAGACAGTGTTCGTGGTGATACAGAGTATCCCCAGTGATATAGACAGTGTTCGTGGTGATACAGAGACTGTTCCCAGTAATATAGACAACATTCCTGGTGATACAGAGAGGGTCCCCCGTGATATAGACAGTGTTCCGGGTGAGACAGAGAGTGTTCCCAGTGATATAGACAGTGTTTGTGATGATACAGTGTTCCCAGTGATATTGACAGTGTTTGTTGGTGATACAGAGAGTGTTGCCAGTGATATAGACAGTGTTCGTGGTGATACAGAGAGTGTTCACAGTGATATAGACAGTGTTCATGGTGATACAGAGAGTATTCCCAGTGAGATAGACAGTGTGCATGGTGATACAGAGTGTGTTCCCAGTTATATCGGCAGTGTTCGGGCTGATACGGAGACTGTTCCCAGTGATATCGACAGTGATCGTGATGACACGGAGAGTGCTCCCAGTGATATAGACAGTATTCGTTGTGATACAGAGAGTGTTCCCAGTGATAGAGACAGTGTTTGTGGTGATACAGAGAGTGTCGCCCGTGATATAGACAGTGTTCCTGGTGATACAGAGAGAGTTTCCAGTGGTATAGACAGTGTTGTTGGTAATACAGAGAGTGTTCCCAGTGATATAGACAGTGTTCGTGGTGATACAGAGGGTGTGCCCAGTGATATAGACAGTGTTCGTGGTGATACAGAGTGTCCCCAGTGATATAGACAGTGTCCATTCTGACATAGAGAGTGTTCCCAGTGATATAGACAGTGTTCGCGGTGATACAGAGAGTGTTCCCAGTGATATAGACAGTATTCGTGGTGATACAGAGAGTATTCCCAGTGATATAGGCAGTGTTCCTGGTGATAAAGACAGTGTTCCCAGTGATATACACAGTGTGCGTGGTGATACAGAGAGTGTCCCCAGTGATATAGACAGTGTTCGTGGTAATTCAGAGTGTTCCCAGTGATATAGACAGTGATCATGGTGACACAGAGTGTCTCCAGTGATATAGACAATGTTTGTGGTGATACAGAGAGTGTCCCCCGTGATATAGACAGTGTTCCCGGTGATACAGAGAGTGTTCCCAGTGATATGGACACTGTTCATGGTGATACAGAGCATTCCCAGCGATAAAGACCGTGTTCCTGGTGATATAGATAGTGTTCCCAGTGACTTAGACAGTGTTCCTGGTGATACAGAGAGTGTCACCAGTGATACAGACAGTGTTCGTGGTGATACAGAGTGTTCCCAGTGATATAGACAGTGTTTGTGGTGATACAGAGAGTGTCCCCTGTGATATAGACAGTGTTGTTGGTGATACAGAGAGTGTTCCCAGTGATATAGACAGTATTCGTGGTGATACAGAGAGTGTTCCCAGTGATATAGACAGTTTTTGTGGTGATACAATGAGTGTTCCCAGTGATATAGACAGTGTTCGTGGTGACACAGTGTTCCCAGTTGTATAGACAGTGTTTGTGGTGATACAGAGAGTGTTCCCAGTGATATAGACAGTGTTGGTGGTGATACAGAGAGTGTTCCCAGTGACATAGACAATGTTCGTGGTGATACAGAGCATTCCCAGTGATACAGACTCTGTTCCTGGTGACACAGAGAGTGTTCACAGTGATATTGATGGTGTTTGTGATGGCACAGGGTGTCCCCAGTGATATAGACAGTGTTCGTGGTGATACAGAGACTGTTCCCAGTGATATAGACAGTGTTCGTGCTGATACAGAGAGCATTCCCAGTGATATCGACAGTGTGCGTGGTGACACAGAGTGTCCCAGTTATATACACAGTGTGCGTGGAGATACAGAGAGTGTTTCCAGTGATATAGACAGTGCTTGTGGTGATACAGAGAGTGTTGCCAGTGATATGCACAGTGCTTGTGGTGATATAGAGAGTGTTGCCAGTGATATACACAGTGTTCCTGGTGACACACAGAGTGTCCCCTGTGATATAGACAGTGTTCATGGTGATACAGAGTGTCCCCTGTGATATAGACAGTGTTCATGGTGTTACAGAGTGTCCCCAGTGATACATTATCAGTGTTCATGGTGATACAGAGTGTTCCCAGTGACACAGACAGCGTTCCTGGTGATACAGAGAGTGTTCACAGTGATATAGACAGTGTTCGTACTGATACAGAGAGTGTTCCCAGTTATTTCGACAGTGTTCGTGGTGATACTGAGAGTATTCCCAGTGATATAGACAGCGTTCCTGGTGATGCAGAGAGTGTTCCCAGTGATATAGACAGTGTTTGTTGCGATACAGAGCATTCCCAGTGATACAGACAGTGTTCCTGGTGGTACAGAGAGTGTCCCCAGTGATATAGACATTGTTCCTGGTGATGCAGAGAGTTTTCCCAGTGATATAGACAGTGTTTGTGCTGATACAGAGAGCGTTCCCAGTGATATCGACAGTGTTCATGGTGACACAGAGAGTGCTCCCAGTGATATAGACAGTATTCATTGTGATACAGTGTTCCCAGTGATATAGACAGTGTGCGTGGTGATACAGAGAGTGTCCCCAGTGAAATAGACAGTATTCGTGGTGATACACACTGTTCCCAATGATATAGACAATGTTTGTGGAGTTTCAGAGTGTCCCCAGTGATATAGACAGTGTTACTGTTGATACTGAGAGTGTCCCCAGTGATATAGACAGTGTTCGTGGAGACACAGAGAGTGTTCCCAGTGATATACACAGTGTTCGTGCTGATACAGAGAGTGCTCCCATTGATATCAATAGCGTTCGTTGTGACGGGGAGAGTGCTCCCAGTGATATAGACAGTATTCATGGTGATACAGAGTGTTCCCAGAGATATAGACAGTGTTTGTGGTGATACAGAGTGTGTTCCCAGTGATATAGACAGTGTTGGTGATGATACAGAGCATTCTCAGTGATACAGACAGTTTTCCTGGTGATACAGAGTGTGTTCACAGTGATATTGACGGTGTTTGTGAGGACACAGAGTGTCCCCAGTGATATAGACAGTGTTTGCGGTGATACAGAGAGTCTCCCCAATTATACAGACAGTGTGCATGGTGATACAGAGTTTTCCCAGCGATACAGACAGTGTTCGTGGAGCTACAGAGAGTCTTCCCAGTGATATCGACAGAGTTCGTGGTGATAGAGAGACTGTTCCCAGTGATATACACAGTGTTCGTGGTGATACAGGGAGTGTTCCCAGTGATATAGACAGTATTCTTGGTGATACAGAGTGTTCCCAGTGATATAGACAGTGTTCGTGGAGACACAGAGAGTGTTCCCAGTGATATACACAGTGTTCGTGCTGATACAGAGAGTGCTCCCATTGATATCAACAGTGTTTGTTGTGACAGAGAGAGTGCTCCCAGTGATATAGACAGTATTTGTGGTGATACAGAGTGTTCCCAGAGATATAGACAGTGTTTGTGATGATACAGAGCATTCTCAGTGATACAGACAGTTTTCCTGGTGATACAGAGTGTGTTCACAGTGATATTGACGGTGTTTGTGAGGACACAGAGTGTCCCCAGTGATATAGACAGTATTTGCGGTGATACAGAGAGTCTCCCCAATTATACAGACAGTGTGCATGGTGATACAGAGTTTTCCCAGCGATACAGACAGTGTTCGTGGAGCTACAGAGAGTCTTCCCAGGGATATAGACAGTGTTCGTGGTGATACAGAGAGTGTTCCCAGTGATAGAGACAGTGTTTGTGGTGATACAGAGAGTGTTCCCAGTGATATAGACAGTGTTCGTGGTGATACAGAGGGTGTTCCCAGTGATATAGACAGTGTTTGTGGTGATACAATGAGTGTTCCCAGTGATATAGACAGTGTTTGTGGTGATACAGTGTTCCCAGTGATATTGACAGAGCTTGTTGGTGATACAGAGAATGTTGCCAGTGATATAGACAGTGTTCGTGGTGATACAGAGAGTGTTCACAGTGATATTGACGGTGTTTGTGAGGACACAGAGTGTCCCCAGTGATATAGACAGTGTTTGCGGTGATACAGAGAGTCTCCCCAATTATACAGACAGTGTGCATGGTGATACAGAGTTTTCCCAGCGATACAGACAGTGTTCGTGGAGCTACAGAGAGTCTTCCCAGTGATATCGACAGAGTTCGTGGTGATAGAGAGACTGTTCCCAGTGATATACACAGTGTTCGTGGTGATACAGGGAGTGTTCCCAGTGATATAGACAGTATTCTTGGTGATACAGAGTGTTCCCAGTGATATAGACAGTGTTCGTGGAGACACAGAGAGTGTTCCCAGTGATATACACAGTGTTCGTGCTGATACAGAGAGTGCTCCCATTGATATCAACAGTGTTTGTTGTGACAGAGAGAGTGCTCCCAGTGATATAGACAGTATTTGTGGTGATACAGAGTGTTCCCAGAGATATAGACAGTGTTTGTGATGATACAGAGCATTCTCAGTGATACAGACAGTTTTCCTGGTGATACAGAGTGTGTTCACAGTGATATTGACGGTGTTTGTGAGGACACAGAGTGTCCCCAGTGATATAGACAGTATTTGCGGTGATACAGAGAGTCTCCCCAATTATACAGACAGTGTGCATGGTGATACAGAGTTTTCCCAGCGATACAGACAGTGTTCGTGGAGCTACAGAGAGTCTTCCCAGGGATATAGACAGTGTTCGTGGTGATACAGAGAGTGTTCCCAGTGATAGAGACAGTGTTTGTGGTGATACAGAGAGTGTTCCCAGTGATATAGACAGTGTTCGTGGTGATACAGAGGGTGTTCCCAGTGATATAGACAGTGTTTGTGGTGATACAATGAGTGTTCCCAGTGATATAGACAGTGTTTGTGGTGATACAGAGTGTTACCAGTGATATATACAGTGTTTGTGGTGAGACAGTGTTCCCAGTGATATTGACAGAGCTTGTTGGTGATACAGAGAATGTTGCCAGTGATATAGACAGTGTTCGTGGCGATACAGAGAGTGTTCACAGTGATATAGACAGTGTTCATGGTGATACAGCGAGTATTCCCAGTAATATAGACAGTGTTCCTGGTGATACAGAGTGTGTTCCCAGTTATATAGGCAGTGTTCGGGCTGATACGGAGACTGTTCCCAGTGATATCGACAGTGTTCGTGATGACACGGAGAGTGCTCCCAGTGATATAGACAGTATTCGTTGTGATACAGAGAGTGTTCCCAGTGATAGAGACAGTGTTCGCGGTGATACAGAGCGTGTTCCCAGTGATATAGACAGTGTTCCTGGTGATACAGAGAGCGTTCCCAGTGGTATAGACAGTGTTGTTGGTGATACAGAGAGTGTTCCCAGTGATATAGACAGTGTTCGTGGTGATACAGAGGGTGTTCCCAGTGATATAGACAGTGTTGTTGGTGATACAGAGTGTCCCCAGTGATATAGACAGTGTTCGTTCTGATATAGAGAGTGTTCCCAGTGATATAGACAGTGTTCGCGGTGATACAGAGAGTGTTCCCAGTGATATAGACAGTATTCGTGGTGATACAGAGAGTATTCCCAGTGATATAGGCAGTGGTCCTGGTGATACAGAGAGTGTTCCCAGTGATAGAGACAGTGTTCGTGGTGACACAGGGTGTCCCCAGTGATATAGACAGTGTTCGTTCTGATACAGAGAGTGTTCCAGTGATGTAGACAGTGTTTGCGGTGATACAGAGAGTGTCCCCAGTGATATAGACAGTGTTCGTGGTGATTCAGAGTGTTCCCAGTGATATAGACAGTGATCGTGGTGACACAGAGAGTGTCCCCCGTGATATAGACAGCGTTCCCGGTGATACAGAGAGTGTTCCCAGTGATATAGACAGTGTTCATAGTGATACAGAGCATTCCCAGCGATAAAGACCGTGTTCCTGGTGATATAGATAGTGTTCCCAGTGACTTAGACAGTGCTCGTGCTGATACAGAGACTGTTCCCAGTGATATCGACAGTGTTCGTGGTGACACAGAGAGTGCTCCCAGTGATATAGACAGTATTCGTTATGATACAGTGTTCCCAGTGATATACACAGCGTGCGTGGTGATACACAGAGTGTCCCCAGTGATATAGACAGTGTTTGTGGTGATACAGAGCGTGTTCACAGTGATATAGACAGTGTTTGTGGTGATACAGAGAGTATTCCCAGTGATATAGACAGCGTTCCTGGTGATACAGAGAGTGTCCCCAGTGATATAGACAAGTTCCTGGTGATACAGAGAGTGTTCCCAGTGATATAGACAGTGTTCGTGATGATACAGAGCATTCCCAGTGATACAGACAGCTTTCCTGGTGATACAGAGAGTGTTCACAGTGATATTGACGGTATTTGTGAGGACACAGAGTGTCCCCAGTGATATAGACAGTGTTTGCAGTGATACAGAGAGTCTCCCCAATTATACAGACAGTGTGCATGGTGATGCAGAGTTTTCCCAGCGATACAGACAGTGTTCGTGGAGCCACAGAGAGTGTTCCCAGTGATGCAGACCCCAGTGTTCATGGTGATACAGAGTGTTCCCAGTGATATAGTCAGTGTTCGTGGTGATACAGAGAGTGATCCCAGTGATATAGACAGTGTTCGCGGTGATACAGAGAGTGTTCCCAGTGATATAGACAGTATTTGTGGTGATACAGAGAGTATTCCCAGTGATATAGGCAGTATTTGTGGTGACAAAGGGTGTCCCCAGTGATATAGACAGTGTTCGTGGTGATTCAGAGTGTTCCCAGTGATATAGATAGTGATCGTGGTGACACAGAGTGTCCCCAGTGATATAGACAATGTTTGTGGTGATACAAAGAGTATTCCCAGTGATATAGACAGCGTTTCTGGTGATACAGAGAGTGTCCACCGTGACATAGACAGTGTTCCTGGTGATACAGAGAGTGTTCCCAGTGATATAGGCAGTGTGCGTGGTGATACAAACTGTTCTCAATGATATAGACAGTGGTCGTGGTGATACAGAGTGTCCCCAGTGATATTGACAGCGTTCCTGGTGATACATGAGAGTGTCCCCAGTGATATAGACAGTGTTCCCGGTGATAATGAGAGTGTTCCCAGTGATATAGACAGTGTTCGTGGTGATACACGGAGTGATCCCAGTGATATAGACAGTGTGCGTGGTGACACAGAGTGTGTTCTCAGTGATATAGACAGTGTTTGTCGTGATACAGAGAGTATTCCCAGTGAAATAGACAGCGTTCCTGGTGATACAGAGAGTGTCCCCAGTGATATAGACAAGTTCCTGGTGATACAGAGAGTGTTCCCAGTGATATAGACAGTGTTCGTGATGATACAGAGCATTCCCAGTGATACAGATAGGTTTCCTGGTGATACAGAGAGTGTTCACAGTGATATTGACGGTGTTTGTGAGGACACAGAGTGTCCCCAGTGATATAGACAGTGTTCATGCTGATACAGAGACTGTTCCCAGTGATATCGACAGTGTTTGTGGTGATACAGAGAGTGTTCCCAGTGATATAGACAGTGATCGTGGTGACACAGAGTGTCCCCAGTGATATAGACAATGTTTGTGGTGATTCAGAGAGTATTCCCAGTGATATAGACAGAGTTTCTGGTGATACAGAGAGTGTCCACCGTGACATAGACAGTGTTCCTGGTGATACAGAGAGTGTTCCCAGTGATAAAGACAGTGTTCATGGTGATAGAGAGCATTCTCAGTGATAAAGACAGTGTTCCTGGTGATATAGATAGTGTTCCCAGTGATATAGACAGTGTGCATGGTGATACAGAGAGTGTCACCAGTGATATAGACAGTGTTTGTGGTGATACAGAGAGTGTTCCCTGTGATATAGACAGTGTTCCTGGTGATAATGAGAGAGTTCCCAGTGATATAGACAGTGGTCGTAGTGATACAGAGTATCCCCAGTGATACAGACAGTGTTCGTGTTGATACAGGGTGTTCCCAGTGATATAGACAGTGTTTATGCTGATACAGAGACTGTTCCCAGTGATATCGACAGTGTTTGTGGTGACACAGCGTGTGCTCCCAGTGATATAGACAGTATTCGTTGTGATACAGTGTTCCCAGTGATACAGACAGTGTTCGTGGTGATACAGAGAGTGTTCCCAGTGAGAGACAGTGTTTGTGGTGATACAGAGAGTGTTCCCAGTGATATAGACACTGTTCCTGTTGATACAGAGAGTGTTCCCAGTGATATAGACACTGTTCCTGTTGATACAGAGAGTGTTCCCAGTGATATAGACACTGTTCCTGTTGATACAGAGAGTGTTCCCAGTGATATAGACAGTGTTCGTGGTGATACATAGAATGATCCCAGTATATAGACAGTGTTCCTGGTGATACAGAGCGCGTCCCCAGTGATATCGACAGTTTTCGTGGTGATACAGCCTGTTCCCAATGATATAGGCACTGTTCGTGGTGATACAGAGAATGATCCCAATGATATAGACAATGTTTGTGGTGATACAGAGAGTATTCCCAGTGAAATAGACAGTGTGCATGGCGATAAAAACTGTTCCCAATGATATCGACAGTGTTCGTGGTGATATAGAGTGTCCCCAGTGATATTGACAGCGTTCCTGGTGATACAGAGTGTCCCCAGTGATATAGACAGAGTTGCTGGTGATACTGAGAGTGTCCCCAGTGATATAGACAGTGTTCGTGGAGACACAGAGAGTGTTCCCAGTGATATACACAGTGTTCGTGCTGATACAGAGAGTGCTCCCATTGATATCGACAGTGTTCGTTGTGACACAGAGAGTGTCTCCAGTGATATAGACAGTGTTCCCGGTGATACAGAGAGTGTTCCCAGTGATATAGACAGTGTACCTGATGATACAGAGAGTGTTCCCAGTGATACAGACAGTGTTCGTGCTGCTACAGAGAGTGCTCCTAGTCATATCGACAGTGTTCGTGGTGTCACAGACAGTGATCCCAGTGATATAGACAGTATTTGTTGTGATACAGTGTTCCCAGTGATATAGACAGTGTGCGTGGTGACACAGAGTGTCCCCAGTGATATAGACTGTGTTTGTGGTGAGACAGAGAGTGTTCCCAGTGATATAGACAGTGTTCGTGGTGATACAGAGAGCTTTCCCAGTGATATAGACAGTGTTCGCGGTGATACAGAGAGTGTTCCCAGTGATATAGACAGTGTTTTTGTTGACACAGAGAGTGTTCCCAGTGGTATAGACAGTGTGCGTGGTGAGACAGCGAGTGTTCCCAGTGATATACACAATGTTCCTGGTGATACAGAGAGTGTTCCCAGTGATATAGACAGTGTTCCTGGTGATACAGAGAGTGTTCCCAGTGATATAGACAGTGTTCCTGGTGATACAGAGAGTGTTCCCAGTGATATAGACTGTGTTCTTGGTGTGACAGAGTGTTCCCAGTGATGTACATTGTTCGTGGTGATACAGAGAGTGTTCCCAGTGATATAGACAGTGTTCGTGGTGATATAGAGAGTGTGCCCAGTGATATAGATGGTGTTCATGGTGATACAGAGAGTGTTCCGAGTGAAACAGTGTCCTCAGTAAAACAGACAGTTTTTGAAATGACATAGACTTTACTCTCAATGATATGGACAGTATTCTCAATGAACCGGACAATGGTCCCACTGAAAGAGACAGTGTTACCAGTGAAACATTATTCCCAGTGAACCAGACTGTGTTCCCACTGAAAGAGACTATGTTCCCAGTGAACCAGACAGTATTCCCACTGAAAGAGATAGTGTTCCCACTGAAACAATGCTCCCAGTGAAACAGACAGTATTTCCAGTGAACCAGACAGTGTTCCCACTGAAACAATGTTCCCAGAGATACAGAAAATGTTCCCACTGAAACAATGTTCCCAGTGAACCAGACAGTGTTCCCACTGAAACAATATTTCCAGTGAACCAGACAGTGTTCCCAGTGAACCAGACAGTGTTCCCACTGAAACAATGTTCCCAGTGAAACAGACAGTATTCCCAGTGAACCAGACAGTGCTCCCACTGAAACAATGTTCCCAGAGATACAGAAAGTGTTCCCACTGAAACAATGTTCCCAGTGAACCAGTGTTCCCAGTGATACAGACAGTGTTCCCACTGAAACAATATTCCCAGTGAACCAGACAGTGTTCCCAGTGAAACAGACAGTGTTCCCACTGAAACAATATTCCCAGTGAACCAGACAGTGTTCCCACTCAAACAATATTCCCACTGAACCAGACAGTGTTCCCAGTGAAACAGGCTGTGTTCCCAGTGAGACAAACAGCATTCCCAGTGATAGTTAGTGCTCCCAGTGAAACAGTGTTTCCCAGTGATATAGACTGTGTCACCAGTGATACAGACAGTGCTCCCAGTGAAACAATGAACTGGTGTGAATGGATTGTAAAATCTGACTGGTACAAACACACATTCTGTTGGAGTATTGTCCTAAAGCCCTGTCTCTGGGTGCCATGTTCTCCTCAGTCTATGCCCCGCACTAACAGCACAGCATCACTGAGCAACCCCTGATTCCAGCCTCTCCAGGTGGTAAACGTTACCTCGAAGCCCTGAGGCCCCTGGCCTTCCTGATGTGCCAGGACATTGGGCAAAAACGAGAAGATATTGTCCACTATATCCAGCTCGTCGAGGTCCTCGGTCTTCATCTTCTGCTTCCTCTTCAAGTATTCCTCCCTCTGGCGCCTCTCATTCTCCATGTCCAGTTTGGCCATGTGTGCCAGATGGTCCTTCAGGAAGAGCAGAGCTTCGAGTTAGCACCAAGAGGATGGATGAAGGTGGTGACAGGAAACAAAACTATAAAACCGTTCAATCAGACACCGGGAGCTGACTAAGCATAGTGATACAACAGTCAAACGAAGAGTGAGCTTCACACAGTCATCCAGGAGAGATCACCTCCACAGTGAGACACAGCCTGAGCAAATACATTGTTCGGGCAATTTGAAGGCAGTGTGGGAATTTGGTACAGAGGGGAACAGGCGCTTTTTGCTTCTTTTTTGGTTCATAATTTGTAAGGTGCTTTAAACAGAATAAATTAGAGGCCAGAATCATGGGCCCCACACAACGGAATGACATCACAGGAAAACCTCACGTTCATTGGTTGGTGATAGATGCTAATTTGACTATCTATTCGTGTTATTTTCAGAAGGTAAATAGGGCAAATATTGAGAAGTTATAAATTAAAAGAACAGTCGGAACTTTTTAAATATCAAATTCAGAACGAAGTGGATAAACTAGAGATGCCAGGCTCATGTGTAGTACCTGTGTGATGTGGGAGATGGTGGGCCCTGTTTTGACCACAACTCTCTCAAGTGTCAGTCCCTTGAGGAATTCTGGCTCAGAGTTGATGAGCTAGAGTTTGTGCTTTGAGCACTGCAGCACAGCGCAGAGAGGAGAGAGTTGCTTGGATGCTTTGTTTCAGAAGGCAGTTGCACCTCTTAGATTAACTACCATGAATGTTCAAATGCAACAAGATCTAGACAATATCCAAGCTTGGGCTGACAAGTGGCAAGTCACCTTCACTCCAGATAAATGCCAGGCAGTGACCATCTTCAATAAGAGACAATCGAACCACCACCCCTTAACATTCAATGGTGTTACCATCACTGAATTCCCCCCACTATCAACATCCTGGGGTTTACTGTTGACCAGAAGTTCAACTGGAGTCACCATGCAAAAATATGTCTCTGAGAGCAGGTCAGAGGCTAGGAAACCTGCAGCGAGTAACTCACCCCCTGACTCCCCAAAGCCTGTCCATCATCTACAAGGCACAAGTCAGGACTGTGATGGAATACTCCCCATTTGCCTGGATGTGTGTTGCTCCAACACTCAAGAAACTTGACACCGTCCTGGACAAAGCAGCCCACTTGATTAGCACCACATCGACAAACGTTCCCTTGCTCCATCACTAGTACTCAGTGTGTACCATCTACAAGATACACTGCAGAAATTCAACAAAGATCCTCAGACAGCACCTTCCAAACCGGCGACCACTTCTATCTAGAAGGAGAGGGACAGCAGATATATGGGAGCACCACCCCCTCCAAGTTCCCCTCCAAGCCACTCACCACCCTGACTTGGAAATGTATCACTGTTCCTTCACTGTCACTGGGTCAAAAATCTTAGAATTTCCTCCCTAAGGGAATTGTGGGTCAACCCACAGCACATGGACTGCAACAGGTCAACTAGGCAGCATTCCATCACTTTCTGAGGGGCAAATTGAGCAATAAAGGCTGGGCCCTGCCAACGATGCCCAGCCCCATGAATGATTTTTTAAAAAAGTCAAGTACAATATGAGCATTCATTACAAAAGGACTAGAATAAAAGTGTAGAAATGTACTTGCTGAGGCCAGACAGGCTCTGGTCAGACAGCGTTTAGAATATTCCGAGCAGTTTTGGGCCCCATATCTGTGGAAGGATATGGCGACACGATAGCTCAGCGGTTAGCACTGCTGCCTCACAACACCAGGGACCCAGGCTTGGTTCCTGCCTCGAGCAACTGTCTGTGCGGAGTTTGCACGTTCTCCCCATGTCTGCGTGGGTTTCCTCCCACAATCCAAAGATGTGCAGCTCAGGTGGATTGGCCATGCTAAATTGTCCATTGTGTTAGGAGTGTTAGTCAGAGGGAAACGGGTCTGGGGGGGGGGTTACTCTTCAGAGGGTCCGTGTGGACTGGTTGGGCCGAAGGGCCTGTTTCCACACTGTAGGGAATCTAATCTTATCAACTCATGTGCTGGCTTTGAAGGAGGTCCAGAGAAGATTCATGAGAAAGATCCCAGGGATGAAGGGTTTGTCAAAGGAGGAACGGTTGATCTGTACTCCATTGCGTTTAGAAGGATGAGGAGAAATCCCATTGAAACTTACAGAATACTGAGAAACCTGGATAGAGTGCATGTGGAGAAAATGTTTCCAGTAGGAGAGACTAGGACCCCAAGGGCACGTGCTCAGGGCGAAGGGGCAACCCCTTAGAACTTGAGATGAGGAGACGTTTCTTCAGCCAGAGGGTGGTTAATCTCTCATTGCTGTAGAGAGCTGTGGAGGCCAAGTCATGGGGGTATTTAAGACAGAGTTAGGTAGATTCTTGATCAGTCAGGAAATCAAGGGTTATGGGAAGAAGGTTGGAGAATGGAGATGAGAAACGTCAGCCATGATTGAATGGCAGAACAAACTCAAGGGGCCGAATGGTCAAATTCTGCTCCTTTATGTTATGGTTTGATCATCAAGTATTTAGCCCCTCAAGCCCTGTGCAGTATAGAAAAAAATTATGTTTGATCTGAACTGAACTCTCCTCTCCTACCTGCCCCCCCATTACCCAGTGACTCCCATGTCACTCACAAACTCAACCTTGACAATAGTCTATGACCTATTTCCAACACTCTCTGGGAAAAGTCTTGACCCCTCAGAGAAATAAAATTCCTTTGTCTCAGTTTTAAATGGGAGACTGCTTATTTTTAAAATTATGGGAGACTGGTTAGCAAGGTTAGATCACATGGAATACAGGGAGAACTAGCCATTTGGATACAGAACTGGCTCAAAGGTAGAAGACAGAGGGTGGTGGTGGAGGGTTGTTTTTCAGACTTGAGGCCTGTGACCAGTGGAGGGCCACAAGGATCGGAGCTGGGTCCACTATTTTTCATCATTGATATAAACGATTTGGATATGAGTATTGCAGGTATAGTTAGTAAGTTTGCAGATGACCCCAAAATTGGAGGTGTAGTGGACAGCAAAGAAGGTTACTTCTGAGTACAATGGGACCGATGAGTGGCAGATAGAGTTTGATTTAGATAAATGAGAGGTGCTGCATTTTGGAAAGGCAGGTCTGAGGGAGTGTTGCTGAATAAAGAGACCTTGGAATACAGGTTCATAGCTCCTTGAAAGTAGAGTCGCAGGTTGATAGGATAGTGAAGGTATGCTTTCCTTTATTGGTCACTGCATTGAGTATAGGAGTTAGGAGGTCACGTTGCGGCTCTACAGGACATTGGTTCAGCCATTTTTGGAATATTGTGTGCAATCCTGGTCTCCCTCCTAAAGGAAGGAGAGTGAAACTTGAAAGGGTTGAGCAAAGATTTACATAGATGTTGCCAGGGTTGAAGGATTTGAGCTGGAGGGAGAGGCTGAATAGACTGGGACTGTTTTCCCTGGAGCATCAGAGGCCAACTGGTGACCTTATACAGGCTTATAGAATCTTGGGTATGGGTAGGGTAAATAGACAAGGTATTTTCCCAGGGTGGGGGGAGTCCAAAACTAAAGGGTTTAGGGTGAGGGGGAAATGATTTGAAAGGGTCTTAAGGGGCAACCTTTTCACACAGAGGCTGGTGCGTGTATGGAATGAAGTGGTAGTAGATGCTAGTAAAGTTATGACATTTAAAAGGCATATGGACAGGTATCTGAATAGGAAGGGTTGAGAGGAGTATGGGCCAAGTGCTGGCAAATGGGATTAGATAAATTCAGGATATCTGGTCGGCATGGACGAGTTGAACCGTAGTGTCTGTTTCCGTGCTCTATAACAATATGACTATATGACTCTCCTAATTCTAGTCACCCCCACAGGAGAGAAGCATGCAGTCCACTTCCCTCACCACCTTGTCTCATTCTTCTGATCAGCGCTGGCTTGGGGACCAGTCTGCCCACTGTTTCTGACACGATCAACCACCTCCACATCCCAGTACTGAGGAAGATGGTGGTGGATGGCAAGAGGAGCAGACTTGGGAATACACAGTCAATAAGAAAGTGATGCTCTCATTGTCAGAGACAGGGAGTCAGCAGGAAGCCAGCTGGTTATCCTGAGCGGCCTGGTGCAGTGAGTACCTTTCACATGGTAGTGGGGTTAGCCTTGGGCACTCACCGATTTCTTCTTGTCAGCCTCGTGTCTGGCCACATCCAGCCCCACCACCTTCACCAGGCGCCGCTCCTCGGCAAAACGGAGTTTCTCAGCCTCGAGACATCTCTGAATCTGCCAAGGGAAGACGTGGGGAGGCTCTGAGACACGTGGTGAAAACTCAACTCCACTGCAGCCCCAAAAATACCCCTCACTCACAATCCGCCAACCACTCCCCACACTCACCCTACCCAGTCACTCCCCACACCCACCCTACCCAGTCACTCCCCACACCCACCCTAACCAGTCACTCCCCACACCCACCCTACCCAGTCACTCCCCACACTCACCCTCCCTCCAACGACTCCCCACACTCACCCTCCCTCCAATCACTCCCCTCACTCACCCTCCCTCCAATCACTCCCCACACTCACCCTCCCTCCAACCACTCCCCACACTCACCCTCCCTCCAATCACTCCCCACACTCACCCTCCCTCCAACCACTCCCCACACTCACCCTCCCTCCAACCACTCCCCACACTCACCCTCCCTCCAAACACTCCCCACACTCACCCTTCCTCCAACCACTCCCCACACTCACCATCCCTCCAATCACTCCCCACACTCACCATCCCTCCAATCACTCCCCACACTCACCCTCCCTCCAACCACTCCCCACACTCACCCTCCCTCCAACCACTCCCCACACTCACCCTCCCTCCAAACACTCCCCACACTCACCCTTCCTCCAACCACTCCCCACACTCACCATCCCTCCAATCACTCCCCACACTCACCATCCCTCCAATCACTCCCCACACCCACCTGACCCAGTCACTCACCACACCCACCCTCCCCAGTCACTCCCTCACTCACACTGCCCAAAACATTCCCCTCAGTCACCTTCCCTCAACCACTCCCCTCCCTCCTTCAGCCCCTCCCCGGCACACCCCTACCCCTCCACACACACCTCCTCCCCCAAACCCCACACCCTTAACAGTACTGAGGGAGCACTGCACTGTTGGAGGGTCAGTACTGAGGGAGTGCTGCACTGTTGGACGGTCTGTACCGAGGGTGCGCTGCACTGTCTGAGGGTCAATGCTGAGAGAGTGCTGCATTGTCAGAGGGTCAGTACTAGGGAGTGCCGCACTGTCAGAGAGTATGTCCTAGGGAGTGCTGCTCTGTTTAGAGGGTCAGTACTGAGGGAGTGCTGCACTATCGGAGGGTCAGTACTGAGGAAGCGCTGCACTGTCAGAGGGTCAGGACTAGGGAGTGCTGCACTGTCCGAGGGTCAGTGCTGAGTGAGTGATGCACTTCCTCAGTACTGACCCTCTGACAGTGCAGCACTCCCTCAATACTGACCCTCTGACAGTGCAGCGCTTACTCAGAGGGTCAGTATTGAGTGAGCGCTGCACTGTCAGAGGATCAGTACTGAGGGAGTGCTGCACTGTCAGAGGGTAAGTACTGAGGGAATGCTGCACTGTCCGAGGGTCAATACTGAGGGAGTGCTGCACTATCGGAGGGTCAGTACTGAGGAAGCGCTGCACTGTCAGAGGGTCAGGACTAGGGAGTGCTGCACTGTCCGAGGGTCAGTGCTGAGTGAGTGATGCACTTCCTCAGTACTGACCCTCTGACAGTGCAGCACTCCCTCAATACTGACCCTCTGACAGTGCAGCGCTTACTCAGAGGGCCAGTATTGAGTGAGCGCTGCACTGTCAGAGGATCAGTACTGAGGGAGTGCTGCACTGTCAGAGGGTAAGTACTGAGTGAATGCTGCACTGTCCGAGGGTCAATACTGAGGGAGTGCTGCACTGTCAAAGGGTCAGTACTCAGGGAGTGCTGCACTGTCAGAGGGTCAGTACTGAGGGAGTGTTGCACTGTCAAAGGGTCAGTACTCAGGGAGTGCTGCACTGTCAAAGGGTCAGTACTGAGGGAGTGCTGCACTGTCAGAGGATCAGTACTGAGGGAGTGCTGCACTGTCAGAGGGTAAGTACTGAGGGAATGCTGTACTGTCCGAGGGTCAATACTGAGGGAGTGCTGCACTGTCAAAGGGTCAGTACTGAGGGAGTGCTGCACTGTCAAAGGGTCAGTACTTAGGGAGTGCTGCACTGTCAAAGGGTCAGTACTTAGGGAGTGCTGCACTGTCAGAGGGTCAGTAGTGAGGGAGTGCTGCACTGTCAGAGGGTCAGTACTGAGGGAGTGCTGCACTGTCAGAGGGTCAGTACTGAGAGAGTGCCGCACAAACGGGGTGTCAGTACTGAGGGAGTGCTGCACTGTCAGAGGGTCAGTGCTGAGGGAGTGCTGCACTGTCAGAGGGTCAGTGCTGAGAGAGTGCTGCACTGTCAGAGGGTCAGTACTGAGGGAGTGCTGCACTGTCAGAGGGTCAGTACTGAGGGAGTGCCGCACTGTCAGAGGGTCAGTACTGAGGGAGTGCAGCACTGTCAGAGGGTCAGTGCTGAGGGAGTGCTGCACTGTCAGAGGGTCAGTACTGAGGGAGGGCTGCACTGCCGGAGGGTCAGTACTGAGGGAGTGCTGCACTGTCAGAGGATCAGTACAGAGGGAGCGCTGCACTGTCAGAGGGTCAGTACTGAGGGAGTGCCGCACTGTCAGAGGGTCAGTACTGAGGGAGTGCAGCACTGTCAGAGGGTCAGTACTGAGGGAGTACTGCACTGTCAGAGGGTCAGTACTGAGAGAGTGCTGCACTGTCAGAGGGTCAGTACTGAGGGAGTGCAGCACTGTCAGAGGGTCAGTACTGAGGGAGTACTGCACTGTCAGAGGGTCAGTACTGAGGGAGTGCTGCACTGTCAGAGGGTCAGTACTGAGAGAGTGCTGCACTGTCCGAGGGTCAGTGCTAAGTGAGTGATGCACTTCCTCAGTACTGACCCTATGAAGTGCAGCACTTCCTCAGTACTGACCCTCTGACAGTGCAGCACTCCCTCAGTACTTACCCTCTGACAGTGCAGCGCTCACTCAGAGGGTCAGTATTGAGTGAGCGCTGCACTGTCAGAGGGTAAGTACTGAGGGAATGCTGCACTGTCCGAGGGTCAATACTGAGGGAGTGCTGCACTGTCAAAGGGTCAGTACTCAGGGAGTGCTGCACTGTCAGATGGTCAGTACTGAGGGAGTGCTGCACTGTCAGAGGATCAGTACTGAGGGAGTGCTGCACTGTCAGGGGGTCAGTACTGAGGGAGTGCTGCACTGTCAGGGGGTCAGTACTGAGGGAGTGCTGCACTGTCAGAGGGTAAGTACTGAGGGAATGCTGCACTGTCCGAGGGTCAATACTGAGGGAGTGCTGCACTGTCAGAGGATCAGTACTGAGGGAGTGCTGCACTGTTGGAGGGTCAGTACTGAGGGAGTGCTGCACTGTCAGGGGATCAGTACTGAGGGAGTGCTGCACTGTCGGGGGGTCAGTACTGAGAGAGTGCTGCACTGTCAGAGGGTCAGTACTGAGGGAGTGCTGCACTGTCAGGGGATCAGTACTGAGGGAGTGCTGCACTGTCAGGGGGTCAGTACTGAGAGAGTGCTGCACTGTCGGGGGGTCAGTACCGAGGGAGTGCTGCACTGTCAGAGTGTCTGTACTGAGTGATTGCTGCACTGTTGGAGCGTCTGCACTGAGTGAGCATTGCACTGTCAGAGGGCCAGTACTGAGGGGAGGTCTCTGTCTTTGTTCACGGTGTCTATCCCACACTTACATCTCTCCTCTTTTTCCGGTAGCTCTTTCGAATCAGCATGCCCCTGGTGTAGGCCTGGATCGTGGTCACAGCAGCCAGCTGTTTGGTGTTATTTTGACGTGACAGGTATCCCCGGCATTGTGCCTGGAACAGGATGATCATCCTGCGAGTCTCGTTATACTCCTTCACCAGTTTCCGGGTGTGGCATAGAGCCTGTAACCTCTGGAAACCCTGCCTCATCTGGGAAAGAAGTCATCAGGATCAAAATGAAATCAAATCACTGAGCTTCCCAGCAAACAAGAAAATCGTTCAGCAAATCATAAACTTGTCAAATGTTTTCAACAATCCTACAATCATTCCTTCCCCAACCTTTCCCAGTACCCCTGTATCCATCCTAACCTAATCCCACTGTCCCACACTCTCCCTGTAGCCCTATATAAATCCTAAAATAATCCCACTACCCCACACTCTCCCTATAGCCTTATATAAATCCTAAACTAATCCCACTACCCCACACTCTCCCTCTAGCCTTATATAAATCCTAAACTAATCCCACTATCCCACACTCTCCCTATAACCCTATATAAATCCTAAACTAATCCCACTACCCCACACTCTCCCTATAGCCTTATATAAATCCTAAACGAATCCCATTACACCACACTCTCCCTATAGCCATTTATAAATCCTAATCTAATCCCACTACTCCACACTCTCCTTATAGCCTTATATAAATCCAAATCTAATCCCACTACCCCACACTCTCCCTATAGCCTTATATAAATCCTAAACTAATCCCACTACCCCACACTCTCCTTATAGCCTTATATAAATCCTAAACTAATCCCACTACCTCACACTCTCTCTATAGCCCGATATAAATCCTAAACTAATCCCACTACCTCACACTCTCCCTATAGCCTTATATAAATCCTAAACTAATCCCACTACCCCACACTCTCCCTATAACCATTTATAAATCCTAAACTAATCCCACTACCCCACACTCTCCCTATAACCATTTATAAATCCTAAACTAATCCCACTACCCCACACTCTCCCTATAACCCTATATAAATCCTAAACTAATCCCACTACCCCACACTCTCCCTATAGCCTTATATAAATCCTAAACTAATCCCACTACCCCACACTCTCCCTATAGCCCTTTATAAATCCTAACCTAATCCCAGTACCCCACACTCTCCCTATAGCCTTATATAAATCCTAAACTAATCCCACTACCTCACACTCTCCCTATAGCCTTATATAAATCCTAAACTAATCCCACTACCTCACACTCTCCCTATAGCCTTATATAAATCCTAAACTAATCCCACTACCTCACACTCTCCCTATAGCCTTATATAAATCCTAAACTAATCCCACTACCTCACACTCTCCCTATAGCCTTATATAAATCCTAAAATAATCCCACTACCCCACACTCTCCCTATAACCCTATATAAATCCTAAACTAATCCCACTACCCCACACTCTCCCTATAACCCTATATAAATCCTAAACTAATGCCACTACCCCACACTCTCCCTATAGCCTTATATAAATCCTAAACTAATCCCACTACCCCACACTCTCCCTATAACCCTATATAAATCCTAAACTAATCCCACTACCCCACACTCTCCCTATAACCCTATATAAATCCTAAACTAATCCCACTACCCCACACTCTCCCTATAACCCTATATAAATCCTAAACTAATCCCACTACCCCACACTCTCCCTATAGCCCTTTATAAATCCTAAACTAATCCCACTACCCCACACTCTCCCTATAACCCTATATAAATCCTAAACTAATCCCACTACCCCACACTCTCCCTATAACCCTATATAAATCCTAAACTAATGCCACTACCCCACACTCTCCCTATAGCCTTATATAAATCCTAAACTAATCCCACTACCCCACACTCTCCCTATAGCCTTATATAAATCCTAAACTAATCCCACTACCCCACACTCTCCCTATAACCCTATATAAATCCTAAACTAATCCCACTACCCCACACTCTCCCTATAACCCTTTGTAAATCCTAAACTAATCCCACTACCCCACACTCTCCCTATAGCCATATATAAATCCTAAACTAATCCCACTACCCCACACTCTCCCTATAACCCTATATAAATCCTAAACTAATCCCACTACCCCACACTCTCCCTATAGCCTTATATAAATCGTAAACTAATGCCACTACCCCACACTCTCCCTATAGCCCTTTATAAATCCTAACCTAATCCCACTACCCCACACTCTCCCTATATCATAATATAAATCCTAAACTAATCCCACTACCCCACACTCTCCCTATAACCCTATATAAATCCTCAACTAATCCCACTACCCCACACTCTCCCTATAACTCTATATAAATCCTAAACTAATCCCACTACTCCACACTCTCTCTATACCCCTATATAAATCCTAAAATAATCCCACTACCCCACACTCTCCCTATAGCCCTATATAAATCCTAAACTAATCCCACTACCCCACACTCTCCCTATAACCCTATATAAATCCTAAAATAATCCCACTACCCCACACTGTCCCAATAGCCCTTTATAAATCGTAAACTAATGCCACTACCCCACACTCTCCCTATAGCCCTTTATAAATCCTAAACTAATCCCACTACCCCACACTGTCCCTATAACGCTATATAAATCCTAAACTAATCCCACTACCCCACACTCTCCCTATAATCCTATATTAATCCTCAACTAATCCCACTACCCCACACTCTCCCTATAACCCTATATTAATCCTAAACTAATCCCACTACCCCACACTGTCCCTATAACCCTATATAAATCCTAAACTTATCCCACTACCCCACACTCTGTTTATAGCCTTATATAAACCCTAAACTAATCCCACTACCCCACACTCTCCCTATAACCCTATATTAATCCTAAACTAATCCCACTACCCCACACTGTCCCTATAACCCTATATAAATCCTAAACTAATCCCACTACCCCACACTCTCTTTATAGCCTTATATAAATCCTAAACTAATCCCATTGCCCCACACTCTCCCTATAACCATTTATAAATCCCAAACTAATGCTATACCTTGATAGGAAATCTAATCTCACTGCCTACACTCTCCACAGAAGTCAAAATAACCATTACCGTGCATTTTTATAGCATCATACAGTAACATTGCAAGGCCTCAGCGCTGTGATCAAACAAAATCTGACGCATGAGGAGAGATTTAGCTCAAGTGCTCAAAACTCTTCCTCAGTATTAAGCAGTTAACAGGTTCACCCTCCCATTTTCTTGTCATAGTCCTCTATTAATCCAACATGAAACCTACTGTCCCACAGACCCATTAGTTTCAAAAACATAAACAGAAATTGCTGGAAAATCACAGTAAGTCAGGCAGCATCTGTGGAGAGAAATCAGAATTAACGTTTCAGATCCAGTCACCTGTCTTCAGATGAATTGGGAGGTTTCTGAATGACAGGGCACAGATTTAAATACCTCGCAAAAAAACGAAAGCAAAAGGGAATTGAGAAAAATAATTTTCGCACATCAAACGCTTGGGACCTAGTATGAGATGCCTGAGAGATTTAACTGGGGCTTTCAAGGGGAAATTGGACAGTCATCTGAGAAAGTTCTGGAAGTAAGTGAGTAAACTCTCAGCAAACTGAGATTCTACACTTTGACAGGAAGAATAGAGGAGCTGAAGATTATTTAAGCAGTGAAGGACTGCAGAAAGCTACAGGACAGAGTGATTTCCTAGAATCCCTACAGTATGGAAGCAGGCCATTCAGCCCATACCAATCCCACTCAGATGCACTCCATCCCTGTATTTCCCATAGTTAACCTAGTCTGCATATCCCTGGACAGTATGGGGAATTTAGCATTGCCAATCCACCAAACCAGCACATCTTTCGAGCGTGGGAGGAAACCAGAGCACTCAGAAGAAATGCACACAAACTCAGGAAGAAATTGTAAGTTTCACACAGACAGTCACCTGTGGATGGAATCCAACCAAGCTCCCTGGCATTGTGAAGCAGCAGTGCTAACCACTGAGCCGCCGAATTTAACCACAACAAATCACAAAAGGATAGCATACATGCTAATCAGGTAATAAGGTAGGCAAATGGAATACTGGCCTTTATTTCAAAGGGAATGGAGTTTAAAAATAGGGAGGTTCCAAGAAAACTGTAACTTATCTGGAATACTGTGAACATTTTGGGGCCCCTTATTTAAGGAAACATAGACTGCATTGGAGGCAGTGTAGAGAAGGTATGGAGGGTCAGTGTTATGAGGACACGTTGAGTATACTGTATACATTAGAGTTCAGAAGGTTCAGAGGCAGCCTTATTGAAACATAAAAAATCCTCAAGGGACTTGACGGGTAGAAAGGTTGTTTGTCCTTGTGGGAGAGTCCAGCACCAGGAGTTATAATCTCAGAATAGAGAATTGCACATTTAAGACAGAGTTATAGAGTTGTAGAAAGGTACAGGACAGAAACAGATCCTTCAGTCCAACTCGTCCATACCGACCAGATATTCCAACCTAATCTAGTCCCATTTGCCAGTATTTGGTCCATATCACTCTAACCCTTCATGCTCACATACCCATCCACCATTTCCTCTGGCAGCTCATTCCACACTAGCACCACCCTCTGGGGGAAAAGGTCCCCCCTAAGTCCCTTTAAAATATTTCTCCTCTTACCTTAAACATATGCAGTTTGGTTTTGGACTCCCCACCCCAGGGAAAAAACTTTGTCTATTTATCCTATCCATGCCCCTTATGATTTTATAAACCTCTATAAGGTCACCCCTCAGCCTCCGACGCTCCAGGGAAAACAGCCCCAGCCTACTCAGTCTCTGCCTATAGCTCAAACCCTCCAACCATGGCAACATCCTTGTAAATCTTTTCTGAACCTTTTCAAATTTCACAACATCCTTCCAATAGGAAGGAGACAAGAATTGCACGCAATATTCCAACAGTGGCCTAACCAATGTCCTGTATAGCTGCAACATGACCTCCCAACTCCTGTACTCAATGCACTGACCAATAAAAGCAAGCATACCAAGGGGCAGCACAATGGTTAGCACTGTTGTGTCATAGCACCAGGGACCTTGGTTCGCTTCCAGCCTCAGGTGACTGCCTGTGTGGAGTTTGCACATTCTCACCGTGTGTGTGGGTTTCCTCTGGGTGCTCTGGTTTCCTCCCTCAGTCCAAAGATGTGCAGGTTAGGTGGATTGGCCATGCTCAATTCCCCATTGTGTTCTGGGATGTGCAGGCTAGGTGCATTAGTCATGGGAAATGTAGGGTTATAGGGTAAAGAGAATTGGTCTTGCTGGAATACTCTTTGGAGGGTCTGTGTGGACTTGTTGGGCCAAATGACCTGTTTCCACACCAAAGGGATTCTATGGTATACCAAATGCCTTCTTCACTATCCTATCTACCTGTGACTCCAGTTTCAAGGAGCTATGAACCTGCACTCCAAGGTCTCTTTGTTCAGCAACACTCCCTAGGACCTTACCATTAAGTGTATAAGTCCTGCCCTGCTTTGCCTTTCCAAGATACTGCACCTCACATTTATCTAAATTAAACTCCATCTGCCAGTCCTTGGCCCATCTGATCAAGATTCCATTCTTCGATGTCTGTGGATGAGGAGGGATTTATTTTCTCAGAGCAAAATGAACATGTGGAATTCTTTACCTGAGAGGGCTGGAGAGGTTGGGTCATTATATTAAATATAACTAAGGCTGGGTTAGATTTTTAATCAGTAAGGGAATCGAGGGGGAAAGGATATACAGTGGAGCTGAGGATTATCAGATCAGCCATGATTACGCTGAACGTCAAGAGTAGAGTCAGTGTGATGAATGGCCTACTGTTGCTTCCGTTGTCTTATCTGGAAAGTAAGAATGGGTGGGGTTATCAGGAGAAAGCAGCACATTGGCACACCTTTGGTCAATAGAGATTTGCCTCCTTCCTCCCAATGAGAAGAAGTGGTCTCGTATATCCAGGCAGGCAGTCAGCAGCACCAGCCCACCATCTCAGGAACGGTGTGGTAGAGAACAGTTTGATACAGCCCAGCATGTCTACACTGGCTCTTAGATGTGTACCATGATCTTAGGGCCATTTTCGATCATTGCCCAATAGTCTTGCTCATGGCTTTCATTCAAATTGTTACCTAATGCCTTTTTGAATGCCTCAATCGAATGTCGCTCCAACACATTTCCAGGGATTGCACCCCAGACTCAACCTACATGTTGTTTCCTCACTTCTCACTTGCCTCTTTTGTGAATTACTTTAAAGCCTCACCCTCTGGTTCCAAGAGGCTGAGAGGCTGCTGCTGACTGTATATTCAGGAGGATAAAATTACCGTTTGGTATCTCTTGCGATACAGGTATCCTCTCCAGTGATTCTGGATTGTGCGGGCTGCATACTTCAGTCTCAAAAAGGTCTTCCTGCCAGAACAATGAAAGAATGAAAACATCAAAGTAAAACCGTTCCAAATCCCCAACTCTTTTCTGCACATCTGATTTTACCCTTAATGTCTCAGTGTTGCCAATACTCATCACTTAACAAGGTCTATATCACTGAGACGTGTTGTATAAAGCTATGGTCTGAAAGGGTTAATGTAGACTAGACGCAATGTAAATGAAGAACGTAATTGGTGGAAAATCCAAGGTCACAACTTGACACCACAACCTTGCAGGTGGTTCTCATGTATCACAGCAAGCAGGAGAACAGAATTCACTGCGTGAATTTGTGCTGCAAATTTCTAACTTCAACATCATTTCATAACTGCACAATAAAAGAAATTTATTGTCAAAAATGTGAGGTAAGTTAAGAACAGTCTTGCAATGATGATCATTTTTCCTATATTTTGGGTGATTCATGAGTGTGTATTATTCTCTAACTGAGGTCAGTTGGACACTCAGATCAAAAGAGATCTTGAGGCATTGACAGATTTTGATGATGAAATCAGTGGAAGCTATTGGAGTCAGGTGAGAGATGTTGACATCAGGGTGGTATTGACTCCGGAGAAGAGAGAACTGGTGTTATAGATTCAAATGATATTGCTCATGACAGTGATGTTAACATTAGTAGGTCAATAATAAAACTCTTTACTCAAAAATCTCCAACTGTGAAGACAATGCAGTGAAGTTAATACCCAGTTCTGTAGGTGGTTTGGGTGCAGACTGCCATCACATGTCCTTAAGCAGTGCATGCTGGGATGTCAACTGGATAGCCATCTTACCCCGCTGCCATTGACACTTTGAAGTAGATGATTAATAACTACCACCTTCCACTGCTACAACGTGACCAGTCTAATCTGTGCACACTCTCTCAGCGTATAAAGCACCTTTATTTATATCAATCCCTTTGGTTCATACGTCAGCTGGAATCTTTGCTGACAGTGTTGTGTTTATTATTTACCTGTAGCTGATGTCGTTGATGGTGCTATGTATTGAGTGATACTATTCCACACACTGCCTTTCCTCTTGGCTTGCTTTGTTTGCTCTCTCTCTCTCTCTCTCTCACACATCACACAGGATTTAGGCAACGAAAAAGGCCATTGAGCCCATCGGATCTGCACTGGTCAATGCAAGGCTCTAATCTCACCTTCCCTCACTCACTCTGTAATCAGCTGGACACAGCTCTTCAGGTAGAAATTCAAGTCCATTTTCAGGTGTGGTGAGAATTTCCACCTCAGCATTCCTTTCAGGCAGAGTGTTCCATATCCCTAAAACCATCTGGGTGAAACATCTTAACACAACCCTGCTCTACTCCATCCACTAACTCTCTGATCTATATAGCCCATTAATTCAATCTAACTCCCTCATAATACACCTCATTTACATCACCCCTGGGCTTACTCTGTCTCAGTGAAACCAATTACAGCCTTTCCAATCCTACCTTATACTTTATGTCTGAAATCTGGAACCCGTAGGGACCAGGACTGTGTCTGGTCCAAGACTGGATTTTGCTGTGTTTTGTAATACCCATCATTCGGTTGGAGGGACTGACAGGTTTTCTGTTGTCATGTGATGTTATCAAATGGGTGGCACGGTGGCTCAGTGGTTAGCACTGCTGCTTCACAGCACCAGGGACCGGATTTGATCCCACCCTCGAGCGCCTGTTTGTGTCTGTGTGGGTCTCCTCTGTGTGCGCTCCGGTTTCCTCCCACAGTCCAAAGAGTGTGGTCAGGTGGATTGGCCCATGGTAAATTGCCCATTGTGTCCAGGGATGCGAAGGCCGGGTGGGTTAGCCATGGGGAATGCAGGGTTACAGGGATAGGGTAGGGAGATGTGTCTGGGTGGGATGCTCTTCCGAGAGTTGGTGTAGACTCTGTAGGCCTAATGGCCTCTATCCACACTGTAGGGATTCTATGAGTGCAGCGCTGAGAGCAGAAAGCAGCATTACCAGAGGTTCGTTACCACTCAGCAGGGCAACACCCTGTGTTGCTGTGGGCCCAGACTCTGGGGTTTAGTGGAATTGAATACGCATAGATTCCAGTGTTGATGAGAAGGAGTTAATGGAACCAACTCCATTTCCAGGAAGGTTCTTGACAAGGCTCACAAAGTGAGTCCGATGATGTTTTAATATGTCGCAAACAGTGCACGGGATGGTGCTCCAGCGTGGACTCGAAGGTGAATGCGCCGTGTTTGCAGACCTTTATGGAGGGGGATCCTCTTATCGACTCTATCCCAACAGTGGAGCAGGCAGCCCTGTGCTGAGTGATGAGGGAGGGCTGCGGCACACCTTGATCTTAAAGCATCGCAAAGGACTCAAGGTCAGTGAACAGTACAGTTCTCACTGACTCTGTCTTCCAAGACCAGCTGGAGAATGGCTTCTTCAATCCTGCACTTAATCCGTTTTGGGGGTAACACCCACACCTCCCAAGAGTAAAATGACTGGTTTTCAGACAGTTCCGGTTTTCAGGCGGCAGGATTTAAGACAATGTAACTAACGTTTGCCAGTTCTGGCAACATCTTCAGAAATCTCCTCTGGACCCTCTCACATCTTTCCTGCCGTGCGATGACCAGAACTGCAGAGCATCATGCTAACAAGGAACACCCCTCAAACCCTGCTTCCCCCATTCAATAAAACCAGGGCAGGATCCGATTTTAACCTCAGCTCCATTTTCTTGCATTTTCTTGATAATCTTCCAGCCCCTTAGTTGTCAAGAATCTACCTCCCACTATTTTAAAATCATTTGATGATTATTCATCCACTGCCTTTTGAGGAAGAGGAACTCAAGGACTCCCAACCAGCTGAGAGAAAACATGTTTCCTCAGCTCGGTTTCAAATGGACGCCTCTGTATTTGTAAACTCTGACCCTGAGTTCCAGATTCTCTCACAACAGGAAACATCCTTTCCACACCTATTCTGTCAAGTCCCCTCAGGATCCGAGATGTTTCAATAAGTCGCCTCTGATTCTTCTAAAGTCCAGAGGATACAGGCCTTCCTTGGCCAGCGTTTCCTCACAAGGCAATCCACTTATTCCAAGTATTAGAGGAGAAAGTGAGGACTGCAGACGCTGGAGATCAGAGCTGAAAAATGTGTTGCTGGAAAAGCGCAGCAGGTCAGGCAGCATCCAAGGAGCAGGAGAATCGGCGTTTCGGGCATCAGCCCTTCTTCAGGAATTATTCCGGAAGAAGGGCTGATGCCCGAAACATCGATTCTCCTGCTCCTTGGATGCTGCCTGACCTGCTGCGCTTTTCCAGCAACACATTTTCAGCTATTCCAAGTATTAGCCAAGTAAGACCTCCCTGAACTGTTTCCAGCTCACTAACGTCCTCCTGTGAGTACGGTGACCAATACTGTACACTATACTCCAGATGCAGTGTCATCAATGCCCTCTAAAACTAAAGCATAACCTTCCTTTCTCTTACATTGAACATAATATTTGATTAGTTTTCCTGGTTAGCTGCGGTACCTGCATCCTAACCTGTGATTCACTCACGGGGATGCATAGATCCCAGATGAGACAGAGAGATTTCTTGATTTACTCAGGGGGATGGAAGATTATCGGGGACATGCAGGAGTGCAGAATTGTGGTTAAAATCTAACAGCCATGATCTGAGTTAATGCCAGAATGCACTCAAAGCTAGGGTCCAACTTGAATTTCACGCAGCTGCATTATAACCTGCCCATTCTTAACCTCTATGCTACAACTGATAAAGAATCAACACAGGGGCAGAATGCATTGTGCAGAACGCAGTGTACAAAACAAAAGAGCAGAGTGCAAATGGAGCTGTAGGTATTTCTGGGGGGAGAGCGGGCAAGCGCAGTTGTTGCAACCCACCTGTCTTTGAACCCACGCAAAACTTTCAGAATCAATGTGGCTCTCGCTGTCAAGACCCTGTCTCGCTCGAGCGTCAGGAACAAGTGGTCATTCTCCTGCAGAGAAAGCAGAGCGTTGAAGGACTGCAGAGGGCAGACAGCGCAAGGTGGGAGAGAGGAGCAGAGATGCAAGGAGTTCAAGACAGGACTTTGGCCGACTGGTGGACTTTGTAGAGCGTGGGGACCTCTCACGCCAAGAGAAAGAAGTCTCATTGTGCCCCAGGATCACTGGGCCCTGTCATGGAAGCTGAGGTCAGCAGTGGATTTCTTTATTTGGAACTACTGCAAAGGTGGAGTAAGTTTGAGAACTTGGTGCCAAATAGGGTCAGCCTCTTTCAAAGCCTTTAACACAGCCATGATTTTGAATTAGGTGTCAATGTTATGACTGGATGGGATTTAACCTCTTCCCCTGTGGGGAACTCACTGTGGGTTGGCAGGTGCCAGTTATGGTTGAGCGAGAGATGAGGATTACACTGTGTTATCCCCAACTTCCAGCCTCTGAAATACAGGCCAGAGTAACAAGGCTTTGCCCTCAGCATGTTCACCATGGGCGGATACTGTGGGACAGCACTGAGGGTGCACTGTACTGCCAGAGGTGCTGTCTCTTGGGTGGCACATTGAACTGAGATCCTGTCTGTCCCATCAGGCAAACACACAAGGCAACATAGAAAGGTTCCCAAGGTGAATGGAGGAGTTATCCCTGGTGTCGAGGTCAATATTCACTCCTCGCCCAGTATCCAGTCGTTATCGCTGTTGCTGTCTGTGGGATCTTGCTGTGCACATGTTACGTTATCTATAACAGTGACTGCACCCCAAGATGTCCTGAGGTTATGAAAGGTGATGTATTAAAGTCAGGCTTTCACTCGTTTACTGAGGGCCCAAATGTCAAACTCCCTAATGTCGGGCATCCCTGCCCTCAGCCTTGTCCATTCTCACTCAGCCTGTTTGAGTGTGGTAGGTCTGTCCTCAACAGCCACACACTTGCCAGGTCTCAAGTTCCAGTCCAGGCTTTGGAGCCTGGAGCCTAGAGCCTGGGGCCTGGGGCCTGGGGCCTGGGGTCTGCGGCTTTGGGACTTGGGGCTTGGAGCCTGGGGCCTAGGGTTTGGAGCTTTGAGGCTTGAGGCCTGGGGCCTAAGGCTTGGGGCTTGGGGGTTTGTACTTGAGGCCTGAGTCTTGGAGCCCGGGGCCCAAGGCTTGGGCCGAGAGTTTGAGGCCTGGGGCCTGAGGATTGGGGTCTGGAGCGTGAGGCTTGATGTCTGGGGTTTGGCACAGTGCCTTCTGACCTTATAGGCTCTGATGCACTCTCTGACGAAATGACATCAGACATCTGCTGGACCAGACAAATATAGCCATAGAGTCATAGAGATGTACAGGATGGAAACAGACCCTTCGGTCCAAACCGACCAGATATCCCAACCCATCTAGTCCCACCTGCCGGCACCCCGCCCATATCCCTCCAAACCCTTCCTATTCATATACCCATCCAAATGCCCCTTAAATGTTGCAATTGTAACATACCACCCTCTGTGTGAACAAGTTGCCCCTTAGGTCTCTTTTATATCTTTCCCCTCTCACCCTAAACCTATGCCATCTAGTTCTGGACTCCCCCACCCCAGGGAAAAGACTTTGTCTATTTATCCTATCCATGCCCTTCATGATTTTGTAAACCTCTATAAGTTCAACCCTCAGCCTCCGACGCTCCAGGGAAAACAGCCCCAGCCTGTTCAGCCTCTCCCTACAGGTCAAATCCTCCAACCCTGGCAACATCCTTGTAAATCTTTTCTGAACCCTTTCAAGTCTTTCCTTGTGGCACTCCACTGGTCACAGGCCTCCAGTCTGAAAAACAACCCTCTACCACCACCCTCTGTCTTCTACCTTTGAGCCAGTTCTGTATCCAAATGACTAGTTCTCCCTGTATTCCGTGAGATCTAACCTTGCTAACCAGTCTCCCATGGGGAACCTTGTCAAATGCCTTACTGAAGTCCATATAGATCACATCTACCACTCTGCCCTCATCAATCTTCTTTGTTACTTCTTCAAAAAACTCAATCAAGTTTGTGAGACATGATTTTCCACGCACAAAGCCATGTTGACTATCCCGAATCAGTCCTTGCCTTTCCAAATACATGTATATCCTGCCCCTCAGGATTCCCTCCAACAACTTGCCCATCATTGACGTCAGGCTCACTGGTCTAGAGATCCCTGGCTTGTCCTTACCACCCTTCTTAAACAGTGGCACCACATTTACCAACCTCCAGTCTTCCGGCATCTCACCAGTGACTATCGATGATACAAATATCTCAGCAAGGGGCCCAGCAATCACTTCTCTAGCTTCCCACAGAGTTCTCAGGTACACCTGATCAGGTCCTGGGGATTTATCCACCTTTAACCGCTTCAAGACATCCAGCACTTCCTCCTCTGTAATCTGCACATTTTGCAAGGTGTCACCATCTATTTCCCTATATTCTATATCTTCCATAAGCTTTTCCACGGTAAATACTGATGCAAAATATTCATTTAGTATCTCCCCCATCTCCTCCAGCTCCACACAAAGGCCACCTTGCTGATCTTTGAGGGGCCCTATTCTCTCCCTAGTTACCCTTTTGTCCTTAATATATTTGTAAAAACCCTTTGGATTCTCCTTAATTCTATTTGCCAAAGCTATCTCATGTCCCCGTTTTGCCCTCCTGATTTCCCTCTTAAGTATATTCTTACTTTGTTTATACTCTTCTAAGGATTCACTCGATCCATCCTGTCTATACCTGACATATGCTCCTTCTTTTTCTTAACCAAACCCTCAATTTCTTTAGTCATCCAGCATTCCCTATACCTACCAGCCTTCCCTTTCACCCTGACAGGAATATACTTTCTCTGGATTCTTGTTATCTCATTTCTGAAGGCTTCCCATTTTCCAGCTGTCCCTTTACCTGTGAACATCTGCCCCCAAACAGCTTTTGAAAGTTCTTGCCTAATACCGACAAAATTGGCCCTTCTCCGATTTAGAACTTCAACTTTTAGATCTGGTCTATCTTTTTCCATCATTATTTTAAATCTAATAGAATTATGGTGTGATTCTGGCCCCAGTGTGATGTAGTGGGGGATTCTTTCCTGCATCTTTTAATGATCTAATGTACTCCTATGCCGGTATCGTAAAAGGTTTGTGTAGATAAGAATAGTCCACAATTTCAAGATGCAGTTAAATGCGCCAAACAGAGAGTCCAAATTGGAAAGATTCCCAGCAGGCAGTGGGGAAGAAATGCCTCTAGCTCTCCCTCTCTACACACAGCAATCCCAATGTGGTTCCTGCATAACTGAAGCATAACCTCCCTATTCTGACGTTCAATTCCCCACACAATAACAATAACATTCTACTAGCTTTCCCGATAACTTGCTGTACTTGCAGACTAACCTTGCACTAGGACACCCAGATCCCTCTGCATCTCAGAGCTCTGCAACATCTCGCCATTTCGAAAACATGCTTCTTTTTTTTATTCCTTCTGCCAAAGTGGACAATTTCACACTTTCCCATATTATTCTCCATTTGTCAGATCTTTGCCCACTCACTGAACCTATCCATTTATAAGCTCCTTATGTCCTCTTCATCACTCACAGGGGAGAAAGGGACAATGGTGAACTGAAGGAACTGGGGTCAGGGGCACAATGCAGGAGGGGGCAGTGGGAGGGCTGGTGGAGGGGATGGGTAGGGAGAGGGGAGAGCAATGCAGCAAAGTTTGCTCTGAGGGTGGTTTTAACCTAACTCCTTCGGGAATCCCAACAAGAGACAGGAATGGAAGGGCACGACAGGAGAATGTTGGCAGTCCCATGTAATTCCATGGCTTTTCCCCTATAGTGTGATGGCAAGATGGTGACCTGAACACAATGGACTGAACTCTCACATCCTATAGCAAGCCAGACCATTCAGATTCAAACTTGATGCTTCAGAACCTTCAGCTAACCAGCTTGCGGGAGGGGAGGTGGAGGGGTTGGGGGGGAATGCTTTGTGTGGGTGGGGCTGTGATTTAATCTCTTGGGATCTTGATGCCTCTCACTGCCATGGGTCTCCCAGCTTTACATAAACGTAGACAGACTGGCCTGGAGGAGAACAGGGACCTTTGTAATACACACAAACTCTTCAAAGCCATCGCTTTCTACATCACCTTGAGGAAGATCTTCGTCCTCCCTATCTTCCAGTCCCCGTCAGTTCCGAGCACGGATTTGGCAATCTCTTTGCAACGCAAGTGGGCGACCTCCTGCAAATGGACAGAGGGAAAGTGTGATTCACAGAGGGAGAGAAACATCAGTGACATTGGGATAAGGCTGCTCACTCGCACAGAGAGATTGGGAATGAGATGTCACAAACTGTGGGCAGTGGCTCCATTGGGAATTAGTTGCACTTCTATAGCAATTCCGACCTCAAATTGTTGCTAATGGCTGGAAATTCCTCTGTGGGCTTACTACCCAGGTGGAAGCTTGAATGTTAAAATAGGGAGGACTCTGGTCTGACCAACAACCTCAGAGCAGGTTTGAAAGGCACTGCAGTCTACACTTGCTCCTGCTCCTCACTTTAATAATGTCACCTCCATGGAGAACACCAGTTCTTAAAGAGGATATTATTAAACCCTGCTCAGCCATACACTTCCCCACAGTTCGGAAAGAGACAGCTCGCGCTGCCTCAGGGTGAAAGTTACAGACATAGTGGGAACAGGAACATGTAGAAGATGAACTGAAACAGACAGAAATGAGGATGTGGGACAGTGTGGTGGTTGAGGCTAAACATTTAGACTAACACAGAGGAACCCACAAACAGGCCTACGTGGAACATTGGAAAAACATCATGTAAGAGCTCAGAGGCATGTGCTTCTGTGGTACCATATTTCTGCACAATAGGGATAACTGAAGATCACAAGTTAGGTCATGCAGAAGGACCCTGAGTCAAATTCACCGTATCTTGTAACAATAACAAATCACATGCCACCTCCGAATCCCCCGCTATCAACATCTGGGGGCTACCATTGATCCGAAACTCACTGGATTTACCACATAAAGCACAATGGCTGCAGCAGCAGCAGCAGCAGGTCAGAGGTCAGGAACACTGAAGAGAGAAACTCACCTGGAGATCCCCCCCAAAAACCTGGCCACAGGCCTGGGGTGTGTCAAAACCGTGGTCTTTTTATAAAATGTTTTTCTGTAGCTGTAATTGTGGATTGAATTGAGGAAAGAACTGTTTAAAAAGCAAGGATTTCAGAAGGATTATTGCATGTTTTTGAAAGCAAGTCACCTGGCACTCACTATGAACACTGTTGCATTGCTGCTGGTTCCAACAGTGATCGAAGTGTAGTTTGCAGATGAACTGGAGTGGAGGGATGGTGTACAGATGGAGGTTTGGCCAGCAACAAGTTATAATTGGTCTGTGGAGGAGTGACCAATGATCAATGGCAAAGGCCCTCTGCCTGCCAACAGTTATGTTACTGGTTCGAAGATAAATGAATAGCTTGGGGCTGTGAAAAATATGGTGAGAAACCATCTTAACTCTACAGTAGAGGCACAGAGTCATCCAGCACAGAAGCAGACTCTTCAATGCAACCAGTCTCTAGCTTAATAATATCCTCCCTATAACCAAGTGACTAGAACTGCAAATAATTCTCCATAATCCCAAACAAATCTAGCCCCACCTACCTGCTCCTGGCCTATATCCCCCCAAACCTTTCTTATTTACGTATTTGAGGAGAAAGTGAGGACTGCAGATACTGTAGATCAGAGCTGAATATGTGTTGCTGGAAAAGCGCAGTAGGTCAGGCAGCATCCAAGGAACAGGAGAATCGACGTTTCGGGCATAAGGGGATTCCTGAAGAAGAGCTTATACCCGAAATGTCGATTCTCCTGCTCCTTGGATGCTGCCTGACCTGCTGCGCTTTTCCAGCAACACATTTTCAGCGCTTATTTACGTATTTATCTAAATGTCCTTTAAGCACTGTAACTGTGTCTGCACCCACCATTTCCTCGGGCAGTTCATTCCACACACAAACCACTGTCGATGTAAAACGTTGCCCCTCTTTCTCATGTCACCTTGAAAATATGCCTCCTAATCTTGGAAATCCCCTACGTGATGTCCCAACTCCTGTACTCAAAGGAGTGAGCAATGAAGCTAAGTATGCAACAAGCTTTCTTATCCACTCTGTTTATACGTGATGCAAACTTCAAGGAATTACGTACCAAAACCTCTAGGTCTCTCTGTTCTACTGTTCCCTACCATAAAAGCCACTGTAAGTCTGAAGAAAATCAATTTATCTTTCCTTCAGCAGTTGCTGTAAGCTGAGACTTTTAACCAATGACTGTGATCAGGTTCCCCCATACCAGGTGGGGAAAACAATGAAAGTTTCCAGAGTAGGGAGATTGAGAATCAGCATTCTGATCAGCAGAATAATTATCTCAGCAATCCTGTGAGCAGGACCACTGGACTGCTTTCCCATCTTTCCCTCCATCCATAGCACCGATGTTTTTTTTTATTTGCATGTATGTATGTCTGGGTATATGTGCGCGTGTCTGTGTATGCATTGTGTGTGTCTGTGTTTATGCATCTGTCCATGCGCGTGTGCCCGTATTCATGTGTGTCTATATAGACAATAGGTGCAGGAGTAGGCCATTCTGCCCTTCGAGCCTGCACCACTGTTCAATATGATCATGGCTGATCATCCTTAATCAGTATCCTGTTCCTGCCTTATCTCCATAACCCTTGATTCCACTACCCTTGAGAGCTCTATCCAACTCTTTCTTAAATGAATCCAGAGACTGGGCCTCCACTGCCCTCTGGGGCAGAGCATTCCACACAGCCACCACTCTCTGGGTGAAGAAGTTTCTCCTCATCTCTGTCCTAAATGGTCTACCCCATATTTTTAAGCTGTGTCCTCTGGTTCGGCACTCACCCATCAGCGGAAAAATGTTTCCTGCCTCCAGAGTGTCCAATCCTTTTATAATCTTAAACGTCTCAATCAGATCCCCTCTCAGTCTTCTAAACTCAAGGGTATACAAGCCCAATCGCTCCAGTCTTTCAGTGTATATGTGCATATCTATAGGTGTGACTGTGTGTGTCTGCCTGCATGAGTATTTTTGTTTATGTGTGTCTGTGCATGTGCGTAAAGGGGTGGTTTTTAAGGGGATTAGTGTTTTCAGTCGGAGAGTTATGTCAACAGTTCATGATTGTTCAGCTGGTGCTAGAGTCTAATTACTTGTAATAACTATCCATTTTTGTTAAGTACAGAAATCTGGTCCATGCTTTTTGCCAATCTCGCTCTACAGGTAAACGAGGGAATTCTGCATTTTTAAAATAATATTTGACTTTTTCTCACAACTCTGGGAATAACAAGACTTGATTTCCAACACCGCTATCCCAGTGAGCCCTGACAGGTGCCACTTGCCTGGATGGGTGCAGCTCCACCAACAGTCAAGAAACCTGACACCATCCAGGACAAAGCAGCCTCCTTATTGGCACCATATCCACAAGCATCCACTCCCTCCACTGCTGTTGCTCAGTAGTAGAAGGTGTATACTATCTACAGGCTGCACTGCAGAACTTCAACAAAGATCCTTAGACAGCACCTTCCAAACTTCCACAGAGAAGGACAAGGGCAGCAAATACATGGGAACACCACCAGCTGCGTGTTCCCCTCATTATCCTGACTTGGAAATCTATCAGCATTCCTTCACTGATGCTGGGTCAAAATCGCTGAATTCCCTCTCTAGTGGCACTGTGGGTCAATCGAGCAGGTGGACTGCAGCAGTTCATGAAGGCAGCTCACCACCACCTTCCAAGGGCAACTAGGGATCCCCAAGAAATACAGGCCCAGCCAGCAACACCCATTTCCCACAAGTTTATAAAAAGATTTACTTTCTGTTGTAGCTACTCCCTTCTTAGTAACCTCTTGCAACTGACTATCATTCTACAGTCAGTCAGTCAGACAGACAGACAGAGTGGGGTTGTGGTAATGGACGAAGTACAAGTGGACATGGTCCACTTGAGGGGGGAAGCCTGCAGTGGGTGGTGTTTCCACAGACCTTTGACTCTGGTCCTTCTCGATGGAAGAGATCAAAGGGTTTGAAAGGTGCTGTCAAATGAGCCTTTGACTGTGTGACCGTTTGACACACAAATAACAGAACAACACGATAATACAGCCTGCAAGGACAGTTGCCTGTCTGTGTTACGTGGCCCCTCCAGTGTCGAGGGCACGATCAATACATTGTCAACCATTAAACTGACAGCCTGCTGACGACAATGTCAGAGCGTTGAGCGCAGGAATTGGAACATCCTGCTACAGCTGTACAAGACCACGTTTGGAATAACATCTGCAATTCTGGTCGCCTTGCTACAGGAAGGATACTATTAAGCTGGAGAGGGTTCAGAAGAGATCTATGAGGATGTTGCCAGGGTTAGAGGGTTGAGTTATGGGCTGTATAGGCTGGAGTGTTGGAGGCTGAGGGGTGATCTTATAATGGTTTGTAAAATCATGAGGGGCATAGACAGGGTGGATAGCCAAGATCTTTTCCCTAGGATAGGGGAGTCCAAAATAAGGTTGAAGGTGAAAGGGGAAAGATTTAAAAGGGACCTGAGGGATAACGTTTTCATGCAGAGGGTGATGTGTATATGGGGTGAGCTACCAGAGGAAGTAGCAGATGTACATACAGTAGCAATATTGAAAAGACATTTGGGTAGGTACATGAAAAGGAAAGGTTCAGAGGGATATGGGCCAAGTACAGGGAAACAGTTTGGGAAACCTGGTTGGCTTGGATGAGTTGGGCTGAAGGGCCTGTTTCCATGACTCGATGATAATGTTGTGGCAGTAAGAGGTTGGCTTGACCAGGTGGGAGAAGAGAGTCCGTGTGGCAAGGGGGTGTTCGGGAAATGATGTCAAGCGGTAATCAGATGGAATGAAATCACAGTCAGTAAATGCAGAAAGCTCTGCGGGTTGCAGTGTCTGTTACTTTAACAGAAATCTTCACTTCTCTGCAATGTGGTGATGAAACCCTTCCCTGGCAGGACAGGAAGTGTCTTGCAGAGTTCACTCATACTTATCTGAGAACGAAGGGTCAGCATTTGAGAGACTATCTGTAAGGGATCACCGTGAGAGGCAGTTTGAGTACAGGAAACAAGACCTTTGGACCTGCCTTCTCACTGACACTTCTTCAAGAGCAGCTGTTGATTCCAGCCTCAGTGTTTTCCCTGTGCTCTATCTCCTTTCTCCCTCTCAAGCAGTTGTTACTTTCTCATCTAAATCACATTATAATGGAGAACTTTGGAAAGCATTTGCAGCGTTCCTTCTGTCAAGAATCCCTTGCAAACTTTTTTCACCGGGTTCTGACCATCCCATGTCTGTTTTTGTCATTCGTTCACTCGCTGAGCAAACCAAACACTTTTGCGTTAGCTGGTGTTTGTAAACATCACACAATGTTGAAAGTCTCCACTTATCCCTCACTGTCAGTGCTATAAAGACCCGGTTTACCAGAAAATTGGTAGAAAGGAAAACTAGATACTGATTTCTCATCAAACTATTCACTCATTGTACGGGCATTGGGTGTGTTCCATTGACTTCCCAAATTCCTCTCATTGTGGCTCCTTTATCTCATGAACACTTTTTTTCAGCCTGCCCTCTCCCACTCTCCACCTACTGTTTTTACAGCTCCATCGATCTCTCTTCCTCCACTGTAGATTTTATCATGTTCACCTTCCTCTTTATGGAACTGGTTATCAAGACAATAAGGGCCAAATTCAGGCAAATGGGTCTAGTTTAGTCTGGGAATCCCAGTCGGCATGGGTAGGTTGGACCGAAGGGTCTGTTTCCGTGCTGTATGACTCTGTGATGACAACATCTCGGCCAAGCCTAGAACTTTCTGAAAAATTCTGTCTGAGCATTCCCAAGTCTTCCCTGTTTCTGGTCCCATTCCTCTTGATTATTCCCGCTCAATCTGATTCTTGGTACAACTTTTTCCAGGCAAAGTGTACTCAGCCCAGAATGATTTCTCAACAAAATGTCTCATTCCATTGGAGAGTGCCCTGGCGGTGAACGGCCAGGGTTTAGAAACCCACACCAATTCTATAACTCACCTCTTTCACTTGCTGAGGCAATGGTCTCAACAGGATCTTGTACTCTTGCACAAACTCCATGAAGGTGAAGCGAATGGGATAGCCTGACTTGCGGATGCGAATGGTCTCCTGCATTCCGGAATACCGCAATTGCTTGACGCACAATTCCCGGTCAAAGAGCTGGGCGGATCAGAACAGATCATTAGAACCAAGCTTCAAGATCTCAAACGGAACTATCGTCGTATTACAGGCTCAGAGTCGGCCTCCGAATTTACTTTACAATTTGGCAGGTGACCAGCAACTTTTAGTTGAAAGTAGACAAAAGGTGGGTTCTAGGAGACTGACTAAAGCCACAAAGCCATGGATTTCATGGTTTTGAACTAACAATAGTCTTGATGACAATATTAGAACAATAATACAATCTGCAATAGGTCTGATTAGATTCCCTACAGTGTGGAAACAGGCCCTTCAGCCCACCAAGTCCACATCAACCCTCCAAAGAGTAACCCACCCAGACCCATTTCCCTACATTTACTCCTGACTAATGTAGTTAGTTTACTACACACACACACACACACACACACACACACCCCTCCCCCCCACACACACACCCCCCTCCCCCCCCACACACACCCCTCCCCCCCCACACACACACCCCTCACCCCCCCACACACACACCCCCCTCCCCCCCCACACACACCCCTCCCCCCCCACACACACACCCCTCACCCCCCCACACACACACCCCTCCCACCCACACACCCCTCCCACCCACACACACACCCTCCCCCCACACACACACCCCTCCCCCCCACACACACACCCCTCCTCCCCCCACACACACCCCTGCCCCCCACACACACCCCTCTCCCCCACACACACACCCCTCCCCCCCACACACACACCCCTCCCCCCCCACACACACACCCCTCCCCCCCACACACACCCCTCCCCCCCCACACACACACCGCTCCCCCCCACACACACACCCCTCCCCCCCACACACACACCCCTCCCCCCACACACACACCCCTACACCCCCACACACACCCCTCCTCCCCCCACACACACCCCTGCCCCCCACACACACCCCTCTCCCCCACACACACACCCCTCCCCCCCACACACACACCCCTCCCCCCCACACACACACCCCTCCCCCCCACACACACACCCCTCCCCCCCCCCACACACCCCTCCCCCCCACACACACACCGCTCCCCCCCACACACACACCCCTCCCCCCCACACACACACCCCTCCCCCCACACACACACCCCTACACCCCCACACACACCCCTCCCCCCGCCCATGTATCTAACACTATGGGCAATTTAGCATGGCCAATTCACCTGACCTGTACATCTTTGGGCTGTGGGAGGAAACCGGAGGAAACCCACACAGACACGAGGAGGATGTGCAAACTCCACACAGATAGTCACCCGAGGCAGGGATTGAACCCAGGTCCCTGGCACTGTGAGGCAACAGTGCTAACCACTGAGCCACTGTGCCACCCCATCTGGCCTTGAAATTCTCTCTCTTTTAAGAGCTGCTCTGTCATGTGCTGCGTATTCCCATTCTGGTCGATCACCCTGCTTTCCTGACTCCCCTCTGGACTCCAGAAACCACATTCCAGTCCTCATTCACAAAGGTAACTCCAAGTCTGCACCGTCAGCTCCCTTCATTGGGCCGCGCAGTCCTGCCCCACGCTCCAATCTTGCTTATTTTAGTTTTAGATTGGATTGCTGGGAAGACAGCTGACCTGCACAGTGTCGGGGACTCCGTGAGAAGCCAAGAACAAATGGACGGCTTTGAACTCAGGGAGAAGTCCCAGGGATTAGTCAGCAGCTAAACGTCACAGTCAGAAGGGGAGCTGAGAAAGTGGGAAGCTCTCTGTTGGGGTGAGTCATGAGGGGCTTGGAAGAGGCTTTTTATTCACACATGGGATGGCTGGCTGGGTCAGCATTTATTGCCCTTGAGAAGGGGGGTGGTGAGCTGCCTTCTTAAATCACTGCGATCTGTTTGCTTTAGGTACACTCACAAATTGCGTTCAGGAACGGGATCCAGGATTTTGATCCAGCAACAATGAAGGAACAGTGAAATACTTGCAAATCAGGAGCTCAGTTGCATCATGCAAATACAACTTGTGAGTCCTCTCTCTCTCTCTCACTCACTGCAATATTAATTCAAGGAGTTCGACTCTATCTGGGACAAAGCAACCAACTTGATTAGCACTACATCCACAAATAATTCCTTCCACCATCACCAGCACTCAGTGGATACACCGCAGAAGTTCACCAAACATCCTCGGACAGCACCTTGCAAACCCATGACCACGTCCATCTCGAAGGAGGAGGGCAGCAGATACATGGGAACACCACCTCCTGCAAGATCCCCTCCCAAAGCCAATTACCATCCTGACTTGGAAAGGTATTGCCATTCCTTCACCGTGGCTGAATCAAAACCCTGGAAAACTTTCCCTCACAGAATTTGACAGTGTACTTAGTGCACCAAAACCTCAGTGATTCAGGATGGCTGCTCACTACCACCTTCTCAAGGGAAGCTAGGAATGGCAGTGAGTGCTGCCCCAGCCAGCAAGGCCCACATCCTGTGAGTGAATGTCCGAGTCCCTCACGGTTTTGTCCAGCCGAGAGTCTGTGACCTTCCCACTTTCTCAGTTCCCCAGGACTTCTGACATCAATGTTCAGCTGCCTACTATAATTCCCAGGACTTCTCCCTGAGTTCAAAGCAATCCAACATGTTCTTGGCTCCTCACTGACTCCCCTACACAGAGGCTGCACAGTTCAGCTATCTTCCCAGCAGTCCAACCGAAAAGGAGAAAAGAGATGACTTTCCCACATGCTTTATTTTCATTTTCTAGCTATGAAGTTACGTTGCTGTCAACAGCCAGTCGGCAGCCAGTCAGTTGGACCTAGGTCTTGGCTTGAATTAGAAGTTTTCTTTAACTTTGCAATGTCTTTGAGAGTTAATTATTTTCCAATTAAAAAGAGCTGGTGTGTGTGGGAGCAGGGAGTTGGGCGGGGGGGGGGGGGGGGGGGGGAAGGAGGTGTGATTTCACTTGCTGCAGGCTTGAAGATCTGAATGTCAATTGATCTCTCTCGTCTCAAACTGCAACTTGCAACCAATCCAACTCCTGTTGCTGAGCCGTTAGCTTTCTTGAAAGACGCCAGTTCAAAAAAGATAAAAAAATCCAAAGACACATAATTCCACTTTTCCTTTAAGTTATTAGAGGTAAAGAGCAACTAATCTGGCAAATTTCCCTTTTCCAGTTTACATTTCCAAACAACTTCTGTCACCAACCTCAGGATTTATACTCAGAACCCCAACTGACCCCTTGTCACTGCCCAGATTCCAGCACCCAGACACAGAGTTTTGTTTCATTTGTGAACGCAGTGGTCTCTTACCAAGGGCTTTTTGTACTCGTTGGGTTTGATGCAGCGGATGAAGAAGGGATGACAAGCCCTCAGGGTTTTCATGAGGCTATCCAGTGACTGCTTGAACTGCCGGCTGAGTGTTGAGAACTGTTTGTAGCTGTCGGTTTTCTGTAGGGTAGATTACCATATGGTTAACGACCGCTTATAAATGCTGCGACACAATGGCTGGATAGGCTGCAATGTTTTTCACTGGAGACTGAGGGGTGGCCTTATAGAGATTTATAAAATCATGAGGAATATTGATAAGGTGACTAGCCAAAGCTCTTTATCCCAAGGGTAGGAGAGTCAAAAACTAGAGGGCGTAGGTTTAAGGTGAGAGGGCAAAGATTTAGATGGGACCTGAGAAACATCTTGCTCTCAGAGGGTAGTGTGTACATGGAACGGGCTGCAAGAGGGACTGGTGAAGATAGCTACAATCACGACATTTAAAAGACGTTTGAGCAGGTGCAGGGATAGGAAAGGTTGAGAGGGATAATGGCCAAATGCAGGTAAATGGGTCAGTTCGGCTTGGGAAACCTGGTCAACATGGATGGGTTGGACCAAAGGGTCAGTTTCTGTGCTGTATGAATCTATGACTAAACAACTTCAACAACACATGCACTAAACCCCGTGCATCGATTCTCATTGTCCGTCTCGATTTGCCACAAGTAAGAGTCTTCTTCCAATGAGGAGACTCACTGGGATAATGGAACCATGTCCTTTAAACCTAATCCACATTGTCATGATCAAAACAATTCATCGTTTGCCTGAATTAAAGTGCAGCTTTTCCCTTGCCCATTGGGGCATCTGTTTGGATCCTGGCACACGTTTATCCAAAGATGGTTACTGAGGAGTTGGGGTTGCTGTGGCAACGTACAACTTACGCTGTCACCCAGAGCCATGGATAGAAATGGTAGAGGTTCCAATGTTTATCCATCTCAATCACTGACCAGGAATCTCTTCCAATCTTACCATTCACTGGCAGTGTGGGTTGGAAACATTCACAGGGGTTTAGTCACGTTATAATGGCACCTTCCATACCTGAAGTGGGATGAATTCGATGTTTCTGGCTCAGTGTCAGTGATGGCACCCACTATCCTAAGTAGCCTCACTCAGCTCCTTTCCTTTTAGAAAAGACATCCTCAGCAGAATTTGTTTCAGAACACAGTCTCGCCATCCCTGTGCTGCCCTTGGAAACAACACCCACTGTCCCAGGAGGTCAAATTCAATGACTATCAGGTGAGGACATTGCAATAAGCAGCAGCTATTCTGGAAATGCCTGGGGACTCCCAGCATGGTCCTCCAACCCCAGCACAGCCATCCAGAGGAGGAGAGATGTATCACCGTCTTACAGAGATGACACTGAGGGACAGAGGTGACAGCTTCCTGCCAGCCATTGTTTGCTGAGAATTGAACATTTAGGCAGGAAGCAAATCACCAAAATCAGAAAGCAAGAGTGGGGTTACAAGCAGAGATCAAGTCTTCACCAACCATTTTGATTTTCTTAATTTCATTTATTTATTCATTGGTTGTGAGTGGTGCAGTCTGGGCCAGCGTTTATTGTCCATCCCAGTTGCCCTGGAAAAGGTGGAGGTGAGCTTCCCTCTTGAATTGCTGCAGTCCACCTGCTGTAGGTATTCCCACAATGCCCTTAGGGAGGGAATTCCAGGATTTTGACCCAGCGACAGCAATATATTTCCAAGTCAGGATGGTGAGTGGGTTGGAGGGGAACTTGCATGGTGTTTTCATGATTTTGCTGTCCTTGTACTTCTAGATGGAAGTGGTCGTGGGTTTGGAAGCATCCTTGGTGAATTTCTGCAATGCATCTTGTAGATAGTACACACTGCTGCTACCGAGTATTGGTGGTGGAGGGAGTGGATGCTTGTGGATGTGGTGTCAATCAGGTGGGCTGCTTTGTCCTGGATGGTATCAAGCTTCCTGAGTGTAGTTGAAGCTGCCCCCATCCATGCAAGGGGGGGGGGTGTGATTCCATCACACTCCTGACTTGTGCCTTGTGGATGATGAACAGGCATTGGGGAGTTACTCACTAAAGTACTCCTAGTCTCTGACCTGCTCTTGTAGCCACATTCTTTTCACAGCTGAGTCAGCGAAATTATCAATCAATGACGTTGACAGTGGAAGATTTGATGATAGCAATCCCATTGAATGTCGCGAGGAGGTGGTTAGATTATGTCTGGTCCTTGCGTGGCATGAATGTTACTTACAGTCTATCAGCCCATGCCCAAATATTCTTTAGGTCTTGCTGCATTTGCACATGGACTGCTTCAGTATCTGAGGAGTGGCGAATGGTGCTGAACATTGTGCAATCATTGATGAACATCTCGACATCTGACCATGTGATGGAGGGAAGGTCATTGATGAAGTAACTGAAGATGGTTGGGCCTAAGACACTACCCTGAGGGACTCCTGCAGAGATGTCCAGGAGCTGAGATGATTGATCTCCAATGACCACAGCCATCTTCCTTTGTGACTTTGTACATTCACTTACATTTTGCTCGGGCTTCTTGATGCCTCTTTCCATCGGATGCTTCCTTAATATCAAAGACAGCCCCTCCCACCTTGCTTATGGAATTCAGCTCTTTTTTCAATCTTTGGACCAAGGCTATAACGAAGTCTGGAGCTCAGTGGCTCTGCTGGCTCATGATGATGGAATTCATATCGCTGAGTGATTTTCTACATTGTCAATGTTGCAGCTGGACTGGATCAGTTTGACTAAAGGAATGGGCAATTTAGCACTGCATTGGGACATAGTTAGGCACCATGGTCATCGCTGTGTCAAGAGCCATTTTGCAAAATGTGAGGTCAAATGCATTTACTAAAGACTGGCCTTTGTGATTGTGGAAACCTGAGAAGGACTCTGAGATGGATCATCCCCTCCGAGCCACTGACCATCCTGACTTGGATTTATACCAACCTTCCTTCATGGTCACTGGGTCAAAGCCCTGGAATTCCTAACAGCATTGGTGGGTCAACCCACAGCACGTGGACTGCAGTGGTTTAAGAAAGCAGCTCACCACCACCTTCTCAAGGACAACTAGAGACAGGACCGGCCAGTGACTCCCAAGTCCTGCGATGAGGTGAAATAATCAATCAGCACTTCTGTTGCAACCAAGAATCAGGACTCCCCCCATCATTGAAATGGGAATGTTTGTGGAGCCTCATCTTCAGATTGGCCATTAAATTGTCCACAAATGGCTGACAGAGCTTTGATTTGCAGAGTCAGTCTGGATTTCTCTCATATGGTGGGCGTAAAGGGATCTATCATTCCTTAAACTGCCCCACGTCTTCAGGATTGAACTGGGATTTGCTGAGGAGAATATAATGAAACCACGAGGCATTCACCTTGATGGAACTTCCAGGTAGGATTTGCCTCTGGCTCTGTGACCTTCCCTGGGCTGGTCCAATACTGCTCTGGAAGATGAGTTTGAGAAATTTGTTCTTGGAGGTTTGCACAACCTGGATGATGCTGGAGCTCAGCTGATCTCTGTTCTTCTCCAGGAAGCCTGTCAATTAGAAAGAGACATGGATCTTCTCAGATGCTGGACCTAACATACCCCGCAGATACTGACATCAGGAATCACCAATACCCACAATCAATTCAAAGCCTGAGCACATTCTAGCCCACATGGGGAGGAAATGTTACATATAACTGAAAGTTAAACAATGTGCTGAGGTCTCCACTTAATTACTTCAACGTGGTCTGGGAAATGTTGGTGAAACTTCAGGCTGACAAAGTTTGCACTCATTTCATAGCCCACACAGTGGCCAGAGGGTGACCACAATAATTACACCCTTCCCCACAATGGCAGTTGGAAGGATCCCCACCTTTCTATAGAACAGTCAGATCCTCAGTCATAGTTTCCTCCTATTGCCACAGCTCAAGCCAAACTTCAATTTCCAAGCGGCTGTACTTCAGATACAGGTTTCAAATATACCTGGAGCTCAGGTAGGCCCAACCTCTCCATGTTGTCCATCCAGGCCATCAATACTTGGAGTTCAAAAAGGCCCAGGCTTTCAGTACCTGAAATTCAGGTAGGCCCAGACTTTCAAAACCTAGACCTCAGTTAGGCCCAAGTTGTTAGTACTTGGACTTCAGGTAGGTCCAGGTTTTCAGTACCTGAAGTTCAGGTTATGTCAGACTTACAGTACCTGGAGATCAGGTAGACTCAAGCTATCATACCTGCAGCTCAGGTAGGCCCAGGCTGTTAATAACTGAAGCTCAGGTAAGCCCAGGCTTTAACTACCTGGTGATAAAGTGGGCCTTTCAGTACCTCAACCTCAGATAAGTCCAAGCCATCAGTACTTGGAGCTCAGATAGGCCCAGGGTTTCAATACCTCAGGCTCAGATAAGCCCAGGTTGTTAATACCTGTAGTTCAGTTTAGGCCCAGGCTTTCAATACCTAGAGTTCAGGTAGGTTCAGATTTCCAATACTGTGGTTCCATCCTAGGGTTCAGAAGAGACCAGGACAGATCTGTGGAAGTAAACATACACCAAAGTGAAGGTGCGGAGTTAATTCCTTCAACAGTGGTGGAAACATTAAGTCGGGGGTGGTGGTGGTGGTGTTATTGTACATATGCACTGTCAGATAAAGGTTAGTCTATGCAACCGTCAGCCACTTAGAAGAATGAGCTATTTCTTGATTTGCCCTACAGCCAGCTCATATCTAGCTAAAATTCAGGTCAAGTCATCTATTTCCTTAGTGTGCTTCAATTATTCCACCTTTCTTGAATGAACGAATGATTTTATTGTCACGTGTATTTTACAGTGAAAAGTAAGTAAAGTTCAGTGACAACTTTAGGTATCTTCCTAAGTGGCCGAAGCTTGCATAGACTGACCTTGACCTGACAGTCCACATTCACATCAACACTACCACCCTTCATGTATTTTTTTCCACACAGTTGAAGTCTTGGCTCCATATCTCCCCGTTGGTGTATGTTTACTTACTCCCACAGATCTGTCCCGGCCTGCTCTGATCCTGAGTATAAGACCATGCCTGGGAGATCAGACCCATCAGCACTGACTAGACACAGGAACTGGAGAAACATTCATTCTCAGGATAACGCTGATGTCAGTAAGGGCCATTCCCTGGTTGCTCTGAGAAAGCAATGATGGGTCTTCTCATTCAGTGACTGCTGGATCACCTCAAGGCACCAGTGAGTTCACCGCACAGCATCAAGCAGGAGTCACATATAGGCCAGGCTGGGGAAGGATGGAGGTTCCTTTTGCTGAAGCATATCCTATGAGCCAGTTGGATTCGTACAATAGTTTAGTCTCTTTTACTGGCGATGCCCCAAAATGTAGTGAGTTTAGCGTTACAACTCGCCATGGCAGGATTTGAACTCCTGGGTCCCGAATTATTTAGTTCCTTTTTTTTCAGTTTCTACATGAGTGTTTAAAAGAAACCTCTGGAATGGTGACTCAGTGGTTAGCACTGCCGCCTCACTGCGCCAGGGTCCCTGGTTCGATTCTAGTCCTCGGGCGACTGTGTGGAGTTTGCACATTCTCCCCGTGTCTGCGTGGGTTTCCTCCAGTTTCCTCCCACAGTCCAAAAGATGTGTAGGTCAGGTGAATTGGCCATGCTAAATTACCCATAGTTATTAGATGCATTCGTCAGAGGGGGGTGGGTTACTCTTCGGAGGGTCGGTGTGGACCTGTTGGGCTGAAGGGCCTGTTTCCACACTGTAGGGAATCTAATCTAATCTAGAATGTCAGCATGGCTGGCATTTATTGCCCACTTGCTAGGCCATCCCAGTGAGCACTTAAGGGTGGGAGGGGAACTACATACAGGCCAGTCGGGTAAGGATGGCTGGTTCCCTTCTTTGAACTAATTTAATAAAGCAGTTGGCACTTTACTTTCAAACCAGTTGTCACCCAGAGCTGGAGAAAGGTGTCACCACCCACGACTTTCACCATCTTGCACTGACTGGGGGAGGAGGCTGCCTGTTTACACTCAGTGAGGATGGATGTGGAGGGTACCTTTCGCCTCATAGTGAACCAGTCCTGCAAAGTGAGCGATGCCGAACATTGTCCCATGAGAGCTCATCGGAGGGATGTAGACCATACTCTTACTGTGGTGATTATTCAGCTTGCTTAACAACGTTGTGTCAGTGCCCTGCAGGAAAGAGGCAATTAAAAACAAAAGACTTGAATTCATGGAACCAACCTTCGAGACCTCAATACGTCCTAAAGCCCTTTACAGTCCTTTCCTGAAGCGCTGTCTCTGTTGTACCTTGGAAAGGCCGCACCAGAGTAAGATCCCATAAACAGCAATCTTATAACAAGCAGACCATTGGATACTTAAGGATGTCCACTGAGAGCGGAGTATTGCTGAGAACATAGGAGTGAATCCCTTGCTCTTACACAATCATGGGATAGGAGAGCAGGGAAGGTGGTTGTTTGGTCCATCGAAACTGTGTTGGCTTTCCCAATCAGCAGCCCAGCCAGTCCCACTCTCTATCCACATTTATCTAATTCTCTTCCAGAGATCATTATTCAATCAGTATGGACCACCCTATCAGATATTCTCACCTTGTCAGATTCGTTCTCTTTTATCATCTGGTTTGAGACTGGCCAAGAAGCCAAAGTCAAGGATTGTCCTCAGACTTTGACTTCAAAGTTACTCTCCATCTAATCCATGAGTACTAAAGATTGCAGCACATGGTCATCATGGATATTCCAGTCTCTGATGGATAGTTACATGAGATAAGCACTGGTCTACCTTTTTTATCTTTTCATGTCCATGTTTTAGTCTGGTCTGGTGCAGACTTCTAGATTCTTCTATCTCTGCCCACACTGTTCTGCCTATGGGCTGTAATGGGCAGTGTTGTAACATCATCCCAAGCTTACTCCAGGGCCCAAATGCCCTTGTACATCATCTTTCTGTCTCTTGGTTCCTTTGTCAATTGCCTTAAACCATTTCACGATTGACCCTTCAGCCACTGGAAATAGTTCTCTTGATTTACTCTATCTGAGCCCTATTCAACTTGCTCTTAGCCCTTACTTTTCTAAGGAGGACAATGTCAGTTTTTTTTCTGGTCCATCAACAGGAATAGTAATCCTTCATCCCCAGAACCATCCTGAGAAATCTCTTCTGCATTCTTCACCAAAGCTTCTTTTGCAGCTGCTGTCTGCTTCTTATAACTGGACGCAGTACTCTATTTGCAACCTAGCCAATGTTTTACAAAGGTTTGGGCATAATTCCATCAGTTCTCTCACTCTTTAAATCCTCAAATTCCACATATTCTATTAGTCAGCTCAGTTATCTTAACATGTTTTGTGTGAAAGCATCTCCAGGTCTCTCTGTTCTGCCACTCTCTAAAATTTCACCATTTGGCTTTATCCCAGTTCATTCTTCCTGCAAATTGTATCATTGGCATTAATTTTCATTTGGCCTGTACATCCATTCCACTAACCTGTCTATTCTCTTGGTCTCATTACCATCCTGACTACTGACTGCACACCAAGTATCTTAGCACCCACATGTTTCAAAACTGCATTCTGTACACCACACTGCCCCCAGTCCAAGCCTTGAACGTAGTTACACTTCAAAATAGTGCCACACTGTACTCAGGTCCTGAGACGGCAGGTGGGATCCCAGATTAATAGCTCTTCTGAAAGGCAGCACCTCCAACAGTGTGGCACTCTCACAGCACTGCCACACATGGTCAGTCTAAATTTGATTCTCTCTAAAGTTGTTTTTTGACCCCACAGCTTTCATCCTTAGAGATGAGTATGGGCCCCACTGGATGAAGGCTGGCACAGGTCGGGAAACCACATTGGCATCAGGGATATAACACCAGTTTGACAGTCAGGAGAGCATGTGACTCTTAATCTCAGGGTCATGGTTTGGAGGCCCACACTGCGTTGGTTCATTTCAGGGTTGGCACGGTGGTTCACTGGTTAACACCAATGTCTCACAGCACTAGGAACCCGGGTTCGATTCCACCCTCAGGCAACTGTCTGTGTGGGGTTTGCGTATTCTCCCCGTGTCTGCGTGGGTTTCCTTCGGATGCTCCAGTTTCCTCCCACAGTCTGAAAATGCGCAGGCAAAGGTGGATTGGCCATGCTAAATTGTGTAGGGAGGTGTAGGTTAGGTGGACTAGCCAGGTTAATGTGGGATTACAGGGGAGAGGGGTGGGATGCCTGGACTCAATGGGCCAAATGGCCTGCTTCCACACTGTAGGGATTTGATGAAGTGATGTAGTTATCCAGGCTTTGGGACAGTGAATACAGGAAACCTTTGGCTCTGTCTAAAATCTGGAAAAATACATTTACTCTGTAAAACTAAGCTACCCAATTGCCCGCTCTGCTGTCAGATAGAAGGTAAATGGACAACGGTACCCCCCACCCCAAACTGGCATCATATGCCGCACCCAGTGCCAACATGCGAGCTACATGTGGTGTATTGCTCCTTCCAATTGGCCAGATTGGGGTCAAGTGCACAGAAATTTTGAAGCAAGTATAAGTTTTGGTTCTAGTCCAGAAATTGTGATCAAGTGAGATCTGTACTGGATAACTCTGAACCCTGGTGTGGTCCCACCTTCAGAGTAACAGTGTCCCGACTTAGTGGGGCAATGCCGTGGTCACTATTATGAAAATACTTAGCCCCCAATTTACCCGACTGACTAACACAGGATAAAACACTCGCCAGGTTTCCGTACTTAACAAATAAAATCGTTAATTATGAATAAATGTCTAACCAATAGCAGTTAGGAAATATGAATTGCTAACTTATAACTCGACAATCTAAACTCTACCCCGGTTTTAAAACAATTCTCCTCCTCATAAAATAGACAGACACACAAAGACAAGATTTGGTATGCTTGACTTTATTAGTCAGTTCATTGAATATTGGAGTGGGAGGTCATGTTCTCATTGTACAGGACACTGGTTAGGCCACGACTGGAATATTGCATGCAATTCTGGTCTGCCTCCTATCAGAAGGATGTTGTGAAACCTGAAAGGGTTCAGAAAAGATTTACAAGGATGTTGCCAGGTTTAGAGGGTTTGAGCTACAGGGAGAGGCTGGATAGACTGAGGCAGTTTTCCCTGGAGCATTGGAGGCTGAGGGGTGACCTTATAGAGATTTATAAAATCATGAGGGGCATGGGTAGGGTAAATAGACAAGGTCTTTTCTCAGGGTGGGGGAACTAGAGGCCGTAGGTTTAGGGTGAGAGGGGAAAGATATAAAAGGGACCTAAGGGGCAACTTTTTCACGTAAAGGGTGATAGGTGTATGGAATGAGCTGCCAGAGGATGTGGTGGAGGCTGGTACAATGACAGCATTTAAAAGGCATCTGGATGGGTATATGAATAGGAAGGGTATAGAGGGATATGGGTCAAGTTCTGGCAAATGGGACTAGATTTTTTTAAGATACCTGGTCAGCATGGACAAGTTAGACTAAAGGGTCTGTTTCCCTACTGTACGTCTCTATGACTCTATGACAAGACATGGATATCAAAAATTACAAAAGAAAAAATAAACCACAGGCAGCACAGTTCACTCACACTAATCTGGAGCTGACAGAATCCCTCTAGTGTGAAAGCTGGCCATTCAGGCAATCAAGTCCACACTGACCCTCTGAAGAGCATCCCATCCAGAACCACCCTATTCTGGTAACTCTGCATCTCTCATGGCTAATCCACTTAGCCTACACATTCCAGGGCACTATGGGCAATTTAGCATGGCCAATCCACCTAACCTACACACCTTTGAACTGTGGGAGGAAACCAGAGCACCCGGAGGAAACCCACGCAGACATGAATGCAATCTAGCGTTGTGTAGCAGCAGTGCTCACCCTTGAGATACTGTGTCCCTCACCAGATGAGTTGCTGCTTTTAGTTTCTTGAAATTCCTTTTGCTTCTTAGCTGTTGGCACAAGGATGTTTACGCCCTGATTTCATTCGCTGATGAGAATTCATCCTTTCACTGTCTTTAAAGACATTTGATTCCTTCAGCCGGAAGATTTGCAGAGAACAGTGAGTGGAAGACTCACTGTTAGTGGATAGCTTCGGGTTCAGTGAGATTTGTCACCCTGCCCAATGTGTATTTTCACACGAACAATGTTTCCATAAGTAAAAAGGGAATGTTCAGCCAGGGCAGCTTACCTTTGGGAACTTACTCTCCTCATCAATCAGTGAGATGATGTTCATCGGTTTGACCGCAAGGATGTCTAAAGTCCTCTGGTTGTCGATGAAATCCATGTGCTGCCAGTTGATGTTCTCCTGAACATACTCCTCCTGTTCCTCTTTGAAGACGCACTTCACGAAGAATTGCTGCAAGTGCTCATTGGCAAAGTTAATGCATAGTTGCTCAAAGCTAAAAAAAGGAGGGACATTGCTATCACCATCCTCATTACCAACATCCACCAGCATCGTCTATAGCAGTGCCCAAAGTAGGTACCAGAAATCACGAGAAACCATTGCCAAAAATCTAAAGGGTATCTCATTCTGGCTGGTACTGTGTTGAGAACTCTCCTTTTACCCCAGGAGGTCCAGCCTAATATAACCTTCTTTCTCTGTGGGTAATGGATGAAGCATTTCCTTGATGAGTGCAGCTCCAACAATACTCAAGAAGTTCGTCACCATCATAAGACAAAGCAGTCCACTTGACTGGCACCACCTTCGACATTGATCTCTTCACCATTGATGCTCAGGATGAATGGTGACTACAAGATGCACTGCAGCCACCCGCTCAGGATTCTCTGACAATACCTTCCAAATCACAACCACCACAATCAAGAAGGGCAAGAGCAGCAGATGCATGAGGACAACTCCCCCCCACCCCCCCCCCCAAACCCCCTCACGGTCCTTCAAAATCACCTGACCTGAACCAACACCGTCATTCCTTCACGGTCACTGGGTCAACATCTTGGAACTCCCTCACTAACGTTACAGTAGCTGTACCTAAACCACATAGACTGCAGCTGTTCAAGGTAGCTCAACACAATATTCTCTCAGGAAATTATAAAACCTTGAGGCATAGGAGCAGATGTAGGCCATTCAGCCCCTCAAGTCTGCTCCACCATTCAATGAGATCATGGCTTATCTGATAATCATCAACTCCACTTTCCTGCCTTTGACCTCTAATGCTTGATTCTCTTACTAATCAAACATCTCAAATATAAATATACTTCCCAACCAGCATCCACAGCCCTCTATGGTAAAGCATTGCACAAATTCACTACCGTTTTGAGAAAATAAATTCCTCGTCTCTGGCCTAATTCAACAACCCCTTATGTCATTTGGTTCTGGATTCTCCCACACAGGAAAGAAGCTCTCCTCATCTACCCTGTCAAGCCCCTATGTTTCTAATGTTTCTTATGTTTCAATAAAGTCACCTCTCATTCTTCGACACTCAAATGAGTACAGGCCCAAACAACTTAACTTCTTGTCATAAGCTATCCCCTCCAAATCTGCTTTCCAAACCTTCTCTGGACTGCCTCCAATTTCAGTATTGCTTTCATTAGATCAGGGATTAAAACTTAGGTGAGGTCTAATTGGTAGCCTTGTATAGATTTAGTAAGACTTCCCTATTTTTATAATCCATTCCCACTGGAATAAAGGTCAGCATTCCATTTCTCTTCCTGATTACCCACTGAAATTGAAAGATTCCCAAATCCCGTTGTGTGGCCTTGACAGTGATACCCTTATGCCATGAAAAATCCCACAATTTTTATGAGAATTGAATTTAAGTTCTGTCAGCTGCTATTGTGGAAGTTGAACTGATGATGTTACCCTGAGCTCCTGGATCACTCGGGGCTGCTGATATTATTGCTATCTCAGCCGCCATTCCCTTGACCATTGGAATGGAGTAAATCTAAACAAATACCTGCCTTGCCAAACATTTTAAAGACTCGAGATACCTGTTTGAATCAAAGTTCTCGAAACCGAAGATGTCCAGCAAACCGATCGAACTGCAAACCTTTCCTGGACCCTTTGTGGTGGGTGTGTTGATGACAGAGTTAATCTTTTTCACGATCCACAGAAAAAGAAGGTCGTATATTCCCTGGTTAAAACAATCATAGAGCTGGGTGATATCGAACATTGAGCAAAACTCACAAGTCGCGAACTACATCTTAAAGACGCTAGTCTCAACAAGTACAAGGAACAACTCAACCCCCAACTCCCCACACACCCCAACTCTGGGGAGATACTGTTAGTTATATGGGCCACAGCCCTTTGAATGTTTTTTGAAGCAACTTCAGGACAAGAATTTATAGTTATTTTACCATACTTAAAGAGTGACTGAATACTTAGGAAACTACCAGGTAAGATTAGATTACTTACAGTGTGGAAACATGCCCTTTGGCCCAACAAGTCTACACCGACTCTCCAAAGAGCAACCCACCCAGACCCATTCCCCTACATTTACCCCTTCACCTAACACTACGGACAATTCTCATGGCCAGAAGTTTACCGTGAATAAATGCAAGGTTATCCGTTATGGTTGCAGGAATAGCAAGGCAACTTATTCACTAAAGTGCTTTGGCACAGAGGAATCTGGGTATCCTTGTGCATGAATCTCAAAAATCGAGTATGCAAGTTCAGCAAGTCATGAAGAAGACAAATGGAATTTGGCATTCATTGCTAAAGGAATACTTTATAAAAGTAGAGAAGTGTTGCTGTAACTCTACAAGGCGTTAGTGAGACTTCACCGAGAGTGTTACATACAGTTTCAGTCTCCTTGCCTGAGGAGGGTTATAATTGCATTGGAGGCAGTAAAGATGAGATTCACTGGATTAATTCTAGAAGTGAGGGGCTTGTCTTCTGAAGAGAGATTGAGCAGTTTCGGCCTAAACTCTCTGGAGCTTAGAAGAATGAGAGGACATCCAATTGAGGTATAGAAGGCACTGAAAGGAGATTGACAAAGTAGACATGGGCACTGGAGTGTGTCCAGCGGAGATTCACATGGATGATCCCTGGAATGGTAGGCTTAACATACGATGAATGGCTGAGGATCCTGGGATTGTGTTCATTAGAGTTTAGAAGGTTGAGGGGAAATCTAATAGAAACTTACAAGGTAATGCATGGCTTCGAAAGGGTGGGAAGTTGTTTCTGTTAGGTGGGGAGACTAGGACCTGTGGGTGCAGCCTTAGAATTAGAGGGGGTCAATTTAGAATGGAATTGAGGAGACAATTCATCAGCCAGAGAGTGGTGGGCCTGTGGAATTCATTGTCGCAGAGTGCAGTGGAGGCCGGAACGTTAAATGTCTTCAAGGCAGAGATTGATAGATTCTTAATCTCACAACGAATTAAAGGCTACGGGGAGAGTTGAAATGCCCATCAACCATGATTAAATGGTGGAGGGGACTCGGTGGGCTGAATAGTTTTACTTCCACTCCTATATCCTTTGGTCTTAGGGGAAGGATGTTTCCTCATGTGGGCCAATCTAGAATGAGAGCTCAATAGGGGATGGACAGATTTTTAATGAGTAATGGGTTGAAGGATAATGGAGAGTGCTCAGGAAAGTGGAGTTGAGGCCGAGATGACATCAGCCATCATCATATTAAACAGCGGAGCTGGCTCGAGAAGGTAAATTGCCTGACTCCTGCTTCTAGTTCTTACGTCCTTAAAGTGGTGGATGGGACAATGTTCATGATGATTATTTCTATGCCCAGAAGGAAGGTGCTGAAGTTCAACATAAGAGACAGTTCATTGAAGCTGAATCTCATGGAATTGGAACCAATTATTGACCTGGTTAGGAAATTGCCGAAGTGGCAGGAGGATGGAGCCAATGAAGGAGCATCAGGTATTTTGACAGGTAAGGCACAATGAGTGTTGTCCCACCGAGATCTGTGTTTGACCTCAAGGATTTACAGTATTTATTAATGAATTAGCAGAAAGCATTGGGGACTGTCAAAGAATACAAGAGAATATAGATAGACTGGAGAGTTGGGCAGAGAAGTGGCAGATGGAGTTCAATCCAGGCAAATGTGAGGTGATGCATTTTGGGAAGTCTAATTCTAGAGTGAACTATACTGTAAACAGAAGAGCCTTGGGAAACGTTGATGAGCAGAGAGATCTGGGAGTGCAGGTACATTGTACCCTGAGGGTTGCTGCACAGGTGGATAGAGTGGTCAAGATGGCATATGGTATGCTTGCCTTCATTGGACGGGGTATTGAGTATAAGAGCTGGCAGGTCATGTTAAAATTGTACAAGACATTGATTCGGCCGCATTTCGAATACTGTGTACAGTTCTGGTCGCCACATTATTAAAAGGATGTGGACACTTTGGAGAGGGTGCAGAGAAGGTTTACGAGGATGTTGCCTGGTGTGGAAGGTGCCAGCTATGTAGAGCAGTTGAGTAGGTTAGGATTGTTTTCATTAGAAAAAAGGACACTGAGGGGGGACCTGATTGAGGTTTACAAAATCATGAAGGGTATAGACAGGGTGGGTAGAGAGACAAGCTTTTTCCCAGGGTGAGGGATTCAATAACGAGAGGTCATGCATTCAAGGTGAGAGGGAAAAGGTTTAAGGGGGAATACACATGGAAAGTACTTTACACAGAGGGTGTAGGTGGCTGGAACGCGTTGCCAGCAGAGGTAGTGGAGGCAGGCACAGTAGATTCATTTAAGGTGTGTTTGGACAGATGCATGAGTAGATGGGGAGCAGAGGGATACAGGTGCTTAGGAATTGGGCGACAGGTTTAAATAGTAGATTTGGATCGGCTCAGGCTTGGAGGGCCGAAGGGCCTGTTCCTGGGCTGTAAATTTTCTTTGTTCTTAGAAGGAAGCATAAAAATCAGGAAGTCTGCCAGTATCACAAAGCAGACAGCAGTGCGTATATTGTAGATGAAGATAAAGCATAAACTTACAAAGATATGTTTATGAATTAAGTCAGTGGGTAACACTGTGACAAATAGCTTTCGAACCAGGTCTCCCACAACAGAACAATAGAACTTCTAAATGTTGAAAATCTAGGAACTGCAGAGCTCCCAGGAGGCTTACAAACTTCAATCAATCCAATCTAGAACTGAAAGCCAGTTTCAGCAACAGTGAGCGTGTAATTATTATCGATCGTGGTGAAAACTGTCTGCCTCGTTAACTTTAGGGAAAGAAACCTGCCATCCTTACCCGGTCTGACCTACCTGTGACTCTAGACCCATAGCAATGTGATTGGGGCCTTGATCCCCCTCTGAAATGCACTTAGTTCAAGGGCAATCAGGGACAGGCAAGAAATATTTTGATGCCATGAAATAATGAAACTTTAATGAATTACAGAAGAGTCTCAGGGAGTTGGATAGCCTCCTCTTGTTCCTGTGCGGGGAAAAGACCCTCAGCCATTCTCTATTGGATATAGTGCCCTGCTCTCTCTAGAGCACTGCATGCAGCTACATGTGGAAGGGAGACAGTTGTGATATCCCCACAATGTAACTGTCATACACTCAATAAGAAAAAGTATTTGGTTGAGCAGTGGTTGTGGATTAGTGAAGAGACAGGTAACATTTGTGGCTTTATTGTCTCACCTTCACCAATGCATTCCGACTAGATGCTGCCTGGGTTTTGCTCACTGGAGTGGTTACATTCTCCCCTCTGATCACGATGGATCTGTGAGTCAATGCCTTCTTCAGCTCCAGTGGGTTCACCTGTAGCATAGACAGGGAGACAGAGACACCATGTTAGTCCTGCACCTCCAAAAGTGAACGGAGCACAGTCAGAGCCCGTCATTGGCCCAGATTAGAAGCAGCAGCCAAGAGCTCACAGATCATAACTCATAGAATCCCTACGGTGTGGAAGTAGGCCATTCAGCCCATTGACTCCACACTGACCCTCCAAACGGCATCCCACCCAGACCCACCCGCCTTACCCTATCCCTGTAATCCCACAATTTCCATAGCTAACCCACCTAGCCTGCATATCCATGTACACGATGGGCAATTTAGTATGGCCAATCCACCCTAACCCGCACATCTTTGGATTGTGGGAGGAAACCGGAGAACCTGGAGGAAACCCACGCAGACACAGGGAGAATGTGCAAACTCCACATAGACACTCGCCTGAGGCTGGAATTGAACCCGGGTTCCTGGTGCTGTGAGGCAGCAGTACTAACCGCAGATGACCTCAGGGGATTTCTCAAGGTCAATTACATCAAGTTCCAGCACTAAAGGGGCTTGCTGTTGGGATTAGAGGAAAGGCAGAGATGTGTAATGTTGTGTACATGTTACTGCTGTAACACTAATGGCTGCTCAGCTGGCGAAAAGAATGCTGCAGGGCACAATTTCCAGTGCTGTTTGGGAAATAGTTTGACAAACACTCCAGCGAGGGATTGCTGAGCTGCTTGGGTCTCAAGGCAACCCCCTCCAGGAGGAAGCTTACACTCTGCTGGGTGTCAAACACAGCCCATATCAAACAGTCAGGGCAATGGGTACAGACAACATAAATGTTGAATGATCTGACAAGGTCAGCAACGGTAACACTGGTCAGTATTTCACTTTAGCCACTTGAACAATTTACACAAGGCACTATAAACATCATGATTAACAATTTCCAGGCTAATGCTGATTGATATGGAAATGCCTATGACAGCATGGTGGCTCAGTGGTTAACACTGCTGCTTCACAGCACCAGGGACCCAGGGTCAATTCCACCCTCGGGCGACTGTCTGTGTGGAGTTCTCACATTCTCCCTGTGTCTGTACGTGTTTCCCCCCACAGTCCGAAGATGTGCAGGTTAGGTGGATTGGCCATGGGATACAGGGAGTTACAGGGATAGGGCAGTGGGTTGTGTCTGGATGGGATACCCTTCAGGGGTTTGGTGTAGATGGTCTGAATGGCCTGCTTCCACACTGTCGGGATCCAATGATTTCTAATACAAACACAAAGATCAGGAGCTGAATAGGCCACTTGGCCCCTTGAGCTTGCTTTGGCAGCTGATAAGGGTTGATCTAATTGTAACAAATCCACATTTCTGCAACCCTCTATAACCTTTAACTGCCACCCCTTACTTACCAAGACTCTATCTACCTCATCTTAAAAATATTCAAAAACTCTGCTTCTACTGTTTTCTTTCAAGAGAAATAACATTTCTCCTCGCCTCTGTTTAAAATTGACCATTTTTGAACTATGACCCCTAGCTCTAGATTCTCCCACAAGAGGAAGCATTCTCTCCACACCGACCCAGTCAAGATCCCTCGGGATCTTTTATGTTTCATGTCTCTCTTACTCTTCCAACAGGGTACAAGCCTAACCTGTCTAATCTTTCCTCATATGACAACCTAGCCATCTCAAGTACTAATCAAGGCAGTTTGATATGTGATAATAAAATCAATAACAATTATATCTGCTGCATTGATATTTGAAAGTAAGAAGCAATTGGTCAACTTTACAACACAACCCAACCCAAGTCTTTAACCTCTTCCATCTCCTGCACACCACAACATTAATAATTATGGAAGTATTTTGATGAAAGTGTTCTGGACTAGTTTCTTGATCACTTGTGGGGATTGGAGAGGGGTTTACTGGAACTTGTTTACCCCACAGTAGACCTGGAGTATTTTTTTAAATCTTTGTTGGCAGGGGTTGGTGGGGGGGTGTGGGGAGTGGGGGGGGAGGGGGGAGGTGAAGTAGGATGAAGGAAGAGGTTGTGTGGAAAAATGTCTATGCAGTGTTATGATGTGAAAGTGCTGGCGTTGAACTGGGGTGGACAAAGTTAAAATGTTTATAGTTCAACAGGTTTATTTGGAAGTACTAGCTTTCGGAGCTCTGCTCCTTCATCAGGTGGCAAGTGTGTCACTGAGATGTCACCTTTTTCTTACACTGATAAAACATTAAGTTATCTCCAGACTGTGACTTGAAAGAAGTTCTATGGTTTACATATTAATCAATCGAAACCTGCATCCCCATTCAAAGTGATTGAAGACTTAACAGCAATCTAGGTTTGTTCAATACATCGCATCAATTGTATGACACTTTTACTATAAATTCTGTGTCCTATGGTCCTGCCCCAATTGCTGCCTGTCAAAAGAGTAGCACTCCAAAAGCTTTTACTCCCAAGTCAACCTGTTGGACTCTAACCTAGTGTTGTGTGATTTTTAAACTTTATACAGTGTTAGATTGACCATTGTGGTGTCTCTGCCTCAGCCATCCATTTTGTAGCTTTGTAGGATCACTATGAGGACAGAGTACATCCAGTCCCTACAGTTCAATCCCTTGCTTCCATATGAACAGACCCATGGGATATGGAAACATCCAGGAGCGGTGGACAGTGAGGCTGGACACCTCTCCGAAAATCTGAGCCAGGGCCATTCTGTTTCTGTCTCCATTACCTTTCCATAGTCACAGCGATATGTTCCTCCCCCATCATAATAGGACATTCACTCCTGAATATGCAAGCTCTATGGTAAAATATGTGACATGTTTAATGAGGACAATTTCATTTACCTCAAGTAATTTCGTGGCCACGGAGAGATGCTTGGATTCCAAAAGCTCACAGCAATCCAAGTTATCAAACACAGCAGCTATATGGGAACACAGAATAAGCAGCATTGATAACACTTCAAAGAAATCTGAATGGCATCATATATGTGTGTGTCTGTGTGTATCTGTGTACCTGTGTGTTTGTGTGTATCTGTGTCTGTGCACGTCTGTGTATATCTGTGCGTCTGTCTGTGTACTTGAGCACTTGCAGATGCATGTATGTGTGCCTGTTTGCGTGTGCAAATGCACGTGAGTGTATGTGTGCCTGAGTTTGTGTGCTTGCACATGAATGCTTGTGCGTGCATGTGTGATTATATCAGACTAAAAGTTAATGCCTATAAAGGTGTCAGAAATAGCAGAAAGTCTGAGAATTTGGAGATGTTTAGAATACAACAAAGAAAAACCAAGAAACTGATAAGCAAAACGAGAGTGGAACATGAATACAGTCTAGCAAATACAATCACATGGCCTGTAAAAGCTTCGATAGGCATGTAAAAAGGAAACATTTCAAAGTTTGGGAGAAGATTTGTAGCTCGGGTGCTCGTTGTTGTGGTTCTGTTCGTCGAGCTGGGAATTTGTGTTGCAGACGTTTCGGCCCCTGTCTAGGTGACATCCTCAGTCCTTGGGAGCCTCCTGTGAAGCGCTTCTGTGATCTTTCCTCTGCCATTTATTGTGGTTTGAATCTGCCGCTTCCGGTTGTCAGTTCCAGCTGTCCGCTGCAGTGGTCGGTATATTGGGTCCAGGTCGACGTGCTTATTGATAGAATCTGTGGATGAGTGTCATGCCTCTAGGAATTCCCTGGCTGTTCTCTGTTTGGCTTGTCCTATAATAGTAGTGTTGTCCTATAATAATAATAATAGTGAATTTGACTGGGACAACACTATTATTAAAAGACAAGCCAAACAGAGAACAGCCAGGGAATTCCTAGAGGCATGGCACTCATCCACAGATTCTATCAATAAGCACGTCGACCTGGACCCAATATACCGACCACTGCAATGGACAGCTGGAACTGACAACCGGAAGTGGCAGATTCAAACCACTATAAATGCCGGAGGAAAGATCACAGAAGGACTTCACAGGAGGCTCCCAAGCACTGAGGATGTCACCTAGACAGGGGATGAAACATCTGCAACACAAATTCCCAACTCGGCGAACAGAACCACAACAAAGGAAACATTTGGCTAAAACGAATGTCGGGCCATTACAGAATATATAATGGGGAACAGAGCAATGGCAGAGAAACTAAGTGATTACTTTGGGTCTGTATTCACTGAGGAAGGTACATTAAGTATCGCAGACCTAGAGATCCAAACAGTTAGAGAGAATGAGGAGCTAAAGGATAGTAGCATCAGTAAGAACCTAGTAATGGAGAAAATAATGTGTCAGGAAGCATATTCTCAGGCCTGCTTGTAGTTGAAGCAACCTTTTCCTCCCAGGAGCCTACAAAGAGGCTAACAAGATATAGTTTAATAAACCAGGAAGCCATTTCCAGGTGGCTGTAGTTACTTTTATGGCTCCATGTATCTTCTACTCTGAAAGTGTAGAGACGTTGTCAGCTGCTTTCTCTAGTTTTGCTTTTACCTTGAAAATGCAGATTTCCCAGATGCAAAATAGCAGCCAGTAGCTTATTGATATCCCACTGTTCACTGTTGGAAAATGTCAGGATTTTCATAGCTGAGCAAATATCAGCATAGTGTCTGACGTCATCATGTCCATCAGTATTCGTACAGTTACCCTATGAAAACAAAGTCACATGCAACTGATCGGAGATGTAATTATCCCAAACAATAACCCATTTTAGAATGAATTAGGGAATTCCTAATTATTTGCAACCACCCTGCTAAACTCCAACTTACTCCTGGTATCATTGGACTCAATGAATCCCATTTGAAATGCGGAGTTGAAAGGTGTGTGATGTATATATGTAAATACCTTTTTTGAGGATTTGAATTGTAAACTAGTGACATATGGGTTTTGGTCTATTTTCATAACGGGGTTTAAAATTTAATTAGGTCTGTCTTTCCAGAGCTATGATTTTAAATCAATATGTGCTCCTGGAGTGTTAATGAACATTTGTTTATTTTATTTAATTTGATTTGATTTATTATTGTCATATATATCTAGGTACAGTGTAAACTTTTGTTTCGCATGCAGTACAGGCAGGTCATACCATACAAAGTGCATTAGGGTAATAGAAGAGAGTGAGGAATATAATGTTACAGCTGCAGAGAAGGTGCACAGAGAGCGAGATCAACATTAAATGTAAAATTTGAGAGGTCCATTCAGAAGTCTGATAACAGCAGGGAAGAAGCTGTTCTTGAATCTGTTGGTGCGTGTGTTTACCATTTTGTATCTTCTGCCCAACAGACGAGTTTGGAAAAGAATATAACTGGGGTCTTTAATGATGTTGACTGCCTTCCCAAGGCACTAAGGAGTGTAGATGGAGTCAATGGATGGAAGGTTGGCTTGAGTGATGGTGTTTATATTGTGGGGTTTGCAATTGAAGAAAGCATTGAAACATAAGATTGCTTTTGGGTTTAGAACAATCAATGATTGATTTTAGCTTCGAAAAATCAAAGATTGAAAAGCTTTTGGGTTCAGCTCAGAGAGAACCTGACTGGAAGTGAATACACATAGAGTCTCTCCTCGATAAAAAGGAATTGTTTGGAGCACTTAAGGAAATAAGTTATCTCTGTGGAAAAGTGCAGTTTGGTAAATTTACAGACCAGGAGTATTTGGTTAGAAATTATCATAAGTCTGAAAAATTTCTAAGTTCTCAATTATGTGAATATTGCATAGAAAATCCCTCACAGTTCATAGGACCAGAACTTAGCAGAAATAGTATATTCAAACCTACAAATTTGATGGGAAATGAATTTCTCTGGATTTCCATTAACTGTAAAATGATGGTGTTGGGGAGTAGGTGGGATTTTGTGTGGCTGTGCTTTGAAATCTATGTTAGATAGTTTTATTTAGATTAGATCTTTAGATTAGATTCCCTACAGTGTGGAAACAGGCCCTTCAGCCCAACAAGTCCACACCGACCCTCCCAGACCCATTCCCCTACATTTACCCCGACTAATGCACCTAACACTACGGGCAATTTAGCATGGCCAACTCACCTGACCTGCATATCTTTGGACTGTGGGAGGAAACCGGAGCACCTGGAGGAAACCCACGCAGACACGGGGAGAATGTGCAAACTCCACACAGACAGTTGCCTGAGGCAAGAATTGAACCCAGGTGACCACTGAGCCACCATGCCACCCTTTAACTTAATTTTATTTCTTTTGTGTAATAAACTTCTATTTTATTGTTAAAACCAAATCTTTAGCCTGGCATATTTTAGGAAAGGACTGTCACGGTAAAGTCAGAAAAAAGAAGAACCAAATATGACCTATCAAGCCAGATTTCATATTGGAATTTCACTTGTCTGGTTATATCATCATTTGGGACCCAATAGTTATGAAGATAAAGATCTTTCAATTTATATTTAGAGGCCTCTTGATCTATATATATTATGTATCAAACTTGATAGAAGAACCAGTCAATCTTTGAAAGAATTTAATTCGACATGACACATCTTGCTGTGGAAAGTCTACCATTTAAGCAGCAGGAAGTGTTCCACTGAAACAGTTTGAGGAGATCGATTCGGGAGAAGCTTTATTTTTGTGGGTCCCTTTCCTCCACATCTTTTGTTTACGAGCCCATCATTCTAATCAGCCCATGACCTCTGTCTTAGTACAAGGTCAATTTGTCGACATGGGACAGGAGGGTTTGAGTTATAAGGAGAGGCTGGATGGCTGGAACATGTGTCACTGGAGTGTAGGAGGCTGAGGGTTGACCTTATAGAGGTTGATACAGTCATGAGGGGGAATAGTTGACATGAATAACCATGGTCTTTTTCCAAAGGGTAGGTGAGTCCAAAACTAGAGGCCATGGGTTTAAAGTGAGAGAGAGGGTAGATTTAAAAGGGTACTGAGGGGCAACATTTCACGCACAGGGTTAGTGCATGTATGGAATGAGCTGCCAGAGGAAGTGATAGAGGGGGGTACAATTACAACATTTGAAAGGCTTTTGGATGGTTGCATGGATAGGAAAGGTTTCGGGGAATAAGGGCCAAATGCAGGCAAATGGGACGGATTCAGTTAGGATACCTGGCAATCCTGGATAATTTGGACCAAAGGGTCTGTTTCTGTGCTGCACGACTGCAAGACATTATGCCTAAGAGTCTTGTCCCTTTCAGAGTTTAAGACACAGTAAATAAAGAGAGATAACAATGTAAGTTAAATCTTAAATGTCTGATACACCCTTACTAGAAATTGGAATCCTTACTGGACGTTCCCTGGACCTGCATGAAGCTGCGTCATTGTGTTAGTGTGATATGTTTCAGGGCAATGGTGGGTAAATACACCTTAATACAGCGTATCTCACCATCGTCAGATAGTCAAACTCATGTGCTGTGCCTAGACTGAGGAGTTTCTTCTGCTCTGTGTTCATCCCCATCAGTATACTGTAGAAAATGTGATAGTTTCTCTCATCTGCAGCCTGAGGAACAGAGAACACCATTCAATAAATGATTCTAACAAACAGCAAAGTGAGTGCCAACCTAATGCTTTAGCCATGAAGAATGGTTCTTATTTACTTTATATTTCCTCATTGAGCACATATCATTACCCACTGCTTTTGCCATTGACTACTCCACTGTATAATCTGATGGTCTAGTATAGCAACCTGCCCACAAAAAAAAAGTCAAGGTGCAACTCAACTCAACAATGCACATCCCCACAGTTACCCTTTGACCTGTTCAACTGCACCTGGTCCCAGTCCGAAGCAACATTGCTTCCCCCCACCCCATCACCCCCATCCCCACTGGTGTGCCCCATGGAGCCCCCATTCTGCAGCAGTGGCTCTCTCCCTGAGCACAACTCTTTCTTTGGGGGTGGGGGTGGGGTGCAGGGTTACCCACAACAAATCCCCTCCCAAACTCTTGGTAAATTGGTCAGATTGTTAACAGCCCGATTTAAAGGCCCTAATTGACATATTTAGTATGCAGATAAGACCCAGGCCCAATCTCTGTCCATCCCATCATGGGTCCCTCCAACTCTACTGGTCCTTACATCCACCAGCCCCCCCCCCCCCCCCCCACCCCCCGAATTGGCCCAGTAATGTTTTGCCCATTATGCCTTTATATCTGGTAATGTCTATGTGTAACCGATGCCTCTCAATGTATTTCTATGATTATTCTTGCATGGGATGTGGCCAAGGTGGCAAGGCTGCCCATCCCTAGCTGCTATTTAAATGATAGGCCTCTAGACCATTTCAGAGGGCAGTTAAGAGTCAACCACGTTGCTGTGGGTCGAGAGCCACATGTAGACCAGACTGAGTAAGAATGACAGGTTTCCTCCCCTAAGGAACGCGAGTGAATGGGTTTTGTCCATTGGCTACTGTTAGATTAGCCCTTTATTCCCCTTTAAAACAGAATTCAAATTTCACCACCTTTTGCCATGCTGGGATTCTCCACAACCACCTGAAGGAGCTGCACTCCAAAAGCTAGTGTTTCCATTTAAACCTGTTGGACTATAACCTGGTATTGTGTGATTTTTAACTTTGTACACCCCAGTCCAACACCAGCATCTCCAAATCATGGATGCAAATCCACATCCTAATGTTTCTAACAACTGATTCTAGAACAAGAGTGATAGCTCTGATCTCCAGGCCTGCATGCCCAGTTACACACAATCTGGGCCTGTGGTTTGGCAGTGTCGCTAACCCCACTGACGGACAGGGCATCAGATGCAATGGGCCTCCATCAGTGAGTCTGTGAGCCACTCACACACACCACCAAAATATCCTGTTCACCGGGGGATTCAGGCCGAGTATATTGAAGACTTGTTTCGGCGGAAATGACAAATTCATAGAAGCGTAGCAAACGTGAGGCCATTCAGCCCATCATGCTTGCAGGTCTTCAGCAGATCAAAACCAACCTGGCCAACACAATCCTTACCGCCATGAAATTGAATCACTGTCAAGTGTTTATACCTCAGGCTGTGGGAGGTGGACTGGCTGCTTTGGTGGACATTACCATGAAGGGCTAACAATGCTAAAAGAGGAACTGAATTTCTCACCATGCTGACAGAACATTCCCAAACCAACAACTGGACAGTGAGTGACTCGGAGAGAGTCTAATCCTGGCCATTGGCTCAGTTGTAATTTTACTTGGGTTGTGGGAGCCAGTGTTAAATTGGAACTGCCCTGACCAATCATGGGGCACTCACCAATTGGCAGACTCGGGACTTCTCCAGTAAATACTGCTCAATCTTTGCTCCCTCGATGATTCCATCATTGTTGAAGTAGATTTCAATATATTTCCCAAAGCGGCTGGAATTGTCATTTTTTACAGTTTTTGCATTTCCAAAAGCTGTGAAAGGAATGGTGTTAAAGGCAGTTTGAGACAAACAGGAACGTCGATAGTATCTGGTCAGCAGTCTCACAGATTGACTATCAGTCAACAGCAAAACAACACAAAGATACCATTCATGGAACTGTCCCCCTAGAGCTACCCTGCCATCTGGACCTGTCCCCCATGGGGAACGGTGCCCCGTGAGGAACTGTCCTCCATGTGGAACTGTCCCCCATGTGAACTGACCCCCATGCAGAACTGTCCCTCTGTGTGCAACTGTCCTCCATGTGGAACTGTCCCCCATGTGAACTGACCCATTATGGAACTGTCCCCCATGCAGAACTGTCCCTCTGTGTGCAACTGTCCTCCATGTGGAACTGTCCCCCATGTGAACTGACCCATTATGGAACTGTCCCCCATGCAGAACTGTCCCTCTGTGTGCAACTGTCCTCCATGTGGAACTGTCCCCCATGTGAACTGACCCATTATGGAACTGTCCCCCATGCAGAACTGTCCCTCTGTGTGCAACTGTCCTCCATGTGGAACTGTCCCCCATGTGAACTGACCCATTATGGAACTGTCCCCCATGCAGAACTGTCCCTCTGTGTGCAACTGTCCCCCATGTGGAACTGTCCTCCTCGAACTATCCCCCATTTGGAACTGTACCCCATGTGGAATTGTTCCCCCAAGTCTAGCTGTCCTCATGTTGATTTGTCCCCCATGTCAAATTGTCCCCCTGTGATACTCTCCCTCTATGAAACTATTCCCCTTTGGACTGTTCTCCCATGTCAAATTGCCCCCTTATGGAACTGTCCACCTATGCAACTATCCCCCTGTTGACCTCCCCATCTAGGATCTGTCCCCAGTATGGAACTGTCTCCTTGCCAGAGTCCCCCTGTGCAACTGCCTCCCATGTGGATGTGTTCTTCATCTACTCCCACTTGGATCTGTTCTCTCCCGCTTGTAAAAGCTGCTTTATGAGGGGCAGGGAAGCAGATTGCAGGACAGAATGAGAATTTGAAACATAGATGTGACACTCACCTATCAGTTCCTAAAAGTATGAAAAACAGTAACACTAGGTATAGACAGGTTTCCGATTGCAAATGAGGTCAGTGTACCTTGGCTACAAGGGGTTGTAGTGGCTAAAAGGCAGTGAAGTGTTGGATCAATCATGGTCATCAGTTAAAGAAGAAAGTGCCTGATGAAGGGGCATTGCTTAGAAAGCTTGTGATTTTAAATAAAGCTGTTGGACTATAACCTGGTGTTGTGTGACTTCTGACTTTGCAACCACACAACATAAGAGTCCTCACTTGGTAATTATATAGGGAGCAGGAGCTTGAAAAGGTCACTCTTAGAGAGTCTGGACTCTCAGACATATCTCTCACCGCTGAGCTTCCTGCTGTAAGTGTTACCTTCCAGAATCGGGGTGGCCTCCAGAATCTGCTGCTCAATCCACAAGTGCTGCCCACTGACTGCAGCCAGAAACTGCAGGATTAGCTTCGCACTCTCCGTCTTCCCGGCTCCCGACTCCCCACTGAAACCACAAACACTCGGTATCATTTTGTGCTGCTTTATCACCCACTGTGCCACACACACACAGACACACACACACACACAAACACACAGACAGACAAACATACACACACACACACACACAGACATACACACATGCACACACACAGAGACACACACACACACAAACCCTGACCTCTGCCCACCCCAGCAATGTACACCTGATACCACCCCCACCTCCAACCTCAGCACACGGAGACCTTGGTTAGCCGAGTAAGTTCCTAACAAGAGACCACCTCTGGAAACTTCTCTTCAACCAGACAGTCCTAATTGTTCCCTTCATACAGTCCCCGTCAAGTGGCTGACTGAGAACTGTAATAATTGTATCCTTGTTATCTTGTTAAGGACATTGTTTAATTAACAATATAAAGAGGGCTTGCTGGTTCACATGAGAGTGTATGTAGGAAGCCGACATGTGTCTTTTCTGAATTCAATAAATTTGATTTGATTTGATTGACTATTGTCACATGTACCTAGTTACAGCAAAAAGTTTTGTTTTGCGTGCAGTACAGAGAGATCATACCATACAAAGTGCATTAGGGTACTAGATCAGAGCGAGGAATACAATCTTACAGCTGCAGAGAAGGTACACAAACAGTGAGATCAAAATTATATTAAAAAATGTTTTTAAAAAATCGAGGATAATGTGTGCCTCTGGTCCCATACTTCATCACAGGCTTGGATTCAAATTCACAATCAGTTCCCCCTTTTGGCCCTCTCCCTATGGAGGGTGGAACCTCTTCCAAATGAAAATTTGTGCCGTGGGTTAATCATTTACCAGGTTTCTTGTCAGATTAAGTTTACTTCTAATAAACGAGTTTTGTTTTAAGTTCTGGTGGATGTCTCTTTTATTCTGGTTAGCAGCACAAAGGATAAATAGATTGACCGTTTTGGTGATAAAACAAAATAAAATATTTAGACTGGTACAGTTCATGGAGAAGTTGAGTTTGATCATTCACAAACTGCTCCCATTGGAACCATAACAAAGTGCACTATCTACCCTTCGACAGTCTGAAAAATCCCCATGACAACTGAAATTATGTGGATTCTGGGCTGTATCATAAGACTGACAGAATGTTCTTTTACAGCTCTGAGCAATTCTTGTTACTTTTTTGAACAACTTTGTTGTAGGAGTTTAATGTTTCGTGACAGATCAGGATATGTTTAATCTGAATGGATCACAGAATCCCTACAGTGGGGATCCCTACACTATTCCATCAAGTCTACCCCAACCCTCTCCCCACAGCCCCGTGGCTAATCCACCCAGCCAGCACAGTGGGTAGCACTGCTGCCTCACGGCGCCAGGGACCTGGGTTCGATCCCAGCCTCAGGCGGCTGTCTGTGTGGAGTTTACACATTCTCCCTGTGCCTGCGTGGGTTTCCTCCGGGTGCTCCGGTTTCCTCCCACAGTCCAAAGATGTGCAGCTTAGGTGAATTGGCCATGCTAAATTGTCCGTAGTGTTAGGTGCATTAGTCAGAGGGAAATGTGTCTGGGTGGGTTACTCTTCAGAGGGTCGGTGTGGACTTGTTGGGCTGAAGGGCCTGTTTCCACACTGTAAGGAATCTAATCTAGGGATGTGTAGGTTAGGGACCACAGGAATCACAAAACCTGCGCCCACACCTTCCCCCTCACCTCCGTCCAAGGCCCAAGGGAGCTTTCCATATCCATCAAAGTTTTACCTGCACATCCACAAATGTCATTTATTTTACCTGTTGCTCCCAATGTGGTCTCTTCTACATTGGGGAGACAGGACGCCTACTTGCAGAGCGCTTCAGGGAACATCTCCAGGACACCCGCACCAACCAACCTCACTGCCCCGTGGCCGAACACTTCAACTCCCCCTCCCACTCCACCAGGAACACGCAGGTCCTGGGCCTCCTCCACCACCATACCCTAGCCACCTGACGCCTGGAGCAAGAACACCTCATCTTCTGCTTCAGAACCCTCCAATCACACAGCATCAATGTGGATTTCACCAGTTTCCTCATTTCCCCTCCCCCCTACTTTACCTCAGTCCCAACCTTCTAACTTGGCACCGCCCTCAGGACCTGTCCTACCTGTCCATCTTCCTTCCCAGTGATTCACTCCACCCTTCTCTCTGACCTATCACCATTACCCCCATCTCCATCCACCTATTGCACTCTCAGCTACCTTCCCCCCAGACCCATTTCTCTCTCTTCCTTCCCATTTCTCTCTCCCTCCAAGGCTCCCAGCCTCATTCCTGATGAAGGGCTTTTGCCCAAAAACGTTGATTTTCCTGCTGCTCGGATGCTGCCTGACCTGCTGTGCTTTTCCAGCACCACACCCTCGACTCTAATCTCCAGCATCTGCAGTCCTCACTTTTGCCTTGGGTAGGGGAATGAGTAAGGGTGGGATACTCTTCAGAGGATTGGTGTGGGATTGTTGGGCCAAATGGCCTGTTGCCGCACTATAGGGATTCTATGATGATAAACTGGTCAGTTTAGCACAGCCAATTCACCTGACCTGCACATCTTTGGACTGTGGGAGGAAACTGGAGCACCTGGAGGAAACCCACACAGACACGGGGAGAATGTGCAAACTCCACACAGTCAGCTGCCTGAGGTGAGAATTGAACCCGGGTCTCTGGCACTGTGAGGCAGCAGTGCTTACCACCGTGCCACCCTTAGAAGAAAGAATTCACACAGATTTCACATGGCAGCACAATGCTTCACAGCACCAGGGACCCAAGTTCGATTCTAGCCTCGGGCGACTAGCTGTGTGGTGTCTGGCACTGTGAGGCAGCAGTGCTAACCACAGAGCCATAATATTGCCCGATACTGCTGGATAATCTTATTGTGACCAATCTATGTCTTTAAAACTGGAAATCCCCCCCTCCCCCAAGTCTGCTGTTTGTCACTCCACCAATTCACGGCCTCAATGGTCAGCCAGTCTCAGGTCCCGGAAGGCAGGGTATGACCCTTCCATCCGCCTGAGCCCACATGAGCCAACGGTCATGGAAGTAATTGAGCCCCCTTTTCCACACCGCTCACCTGATAATGCAGCACTGGTCCTTCCTGCTCTTCCTCAAGTTGTAGTAGCAGCTGTCGGCAATGGCAAAGATGTGAGGAGGCAGCTCTCCGAAGTGCCTGTTGGTGTAGAGATTGATCTGCTCGGTGGTGTACAGCGGGAGCAGCTGGTATGGGTTAAGGGCGACGAGAATAGATCCGCTGTAGGTCTGGTGGAGGGAAAAGGTCAGAGGGCTCAGAAGGGGACGTTTTCCCAGGGAGCTGCAAACCCGCCCTCACTTCCTTTGCAATTTGGCTCCCAACAACAACTCAGACAGTCGGAATCAACACTTGCAAAGACAGGGCTCGTCAGCATGGACTTGTTAGAGGGAGATCCTGGCTGACTCATTTCATTGATGTTTTCGAAAAGGTGACGAATATATTGATGAAGGTAGTGCAGATGACGTGGTTGACATAGGCTTGACCATGTCTTTGACAAAGTCCCACAAGGAAGGCTGGTCCAAAAGGTAAGAGCCCATGGCACCCAAGGCAAACTGGACCTAAGACTGGTTTGCAAATGGGAGGCAAAGGGGTGATGGTGGAAGGTTGTTTTTGTGATTGGAAACCTGTGACCAGCAGTATACCACAGAGATCAGTGCTGGGACCTTGCTGGTTATTATGTTCACTAATGACTTGGATGTGAACATAGGAGGTGTAATTAGTAAGTTTGCAATTGATGCAAAAATTAATGGTGCATTGATAGTGAGGAGGATGGTCTCGGGCTACAGTCTGATATCGATCAGCTGGTAAATTGGGCAGAGTAAAGGCAGATGGAATCTAATCCTGATAATTGTGAGGTGATGTGTTTTGGGAGCAGGAGAATCAATGTTTCGGGCATTAGCCCTTCTTCAGGAGTGAGGAGGGTGTGCCAAGCGGGCTAAGATAAAAGGTAGGGAGGAGGGACTTGGGAGAGGGGCGTCGGGAATGCAATAGGTGGAAGGAGGTTAAGGTGAGGGTGATAGGCCAGAGAGGGGGTGGGGGCGGAGAGGTCGGGAAGAAGATTGTAGGTCAAGAAGGCAGTGCTGAGTCCAAGGGTTGGGACTGAAATAAGGTGGGGGAGGGGAAATGAGGAAACTGGAGAAATCTGAGTTCATCCCTTGTGGTTGGAGAGTTCCTAGGCGGAAGATGAAGCGCTCTTCCTCCAGCTGTCGTGTTGCTATGGTCTGGCGATGGAAGAGTCCAAGGACCTGCATGTCCTTGGTGGAGTGGGAAGGGGAGTTGAAGTGTTGAGCCACGGGGTGGTTGGGTTGGTTGGTCCGGGTGTCCCAGAGGTGTTCTCTGAAACATTCCGCAAGTAGGCGGCCTGTCTCCCCAATATAGGGGAGGACACATCGGGTGCAGCGGATGATGTGTGTGGAGGTGCAGGTGAATTTGTGGCGGATATGGAAGGATCCCTTGGGGCCTTGGAGGGAAGTAAGGGGGGAGGTGTGGGCGCAAGTTTTACATTTCTTGCGGTTGCAGGGGAAGGTGCCAGGAGTGGAGGTTGGGTTGGTGGGGGGTGTGGACCTGACGTGGGAGTCACGGAGGGAGTGGTCTTTTCGGAACGCTGATAGGGGAGGGGAGGGAAATATATCCCTGGTGGTGGGGTCCGTTTGGAGGTGGCAGAAATGACGACGGATGATATGATGTATCTGGAGGTTGGTGGGGTGGTAGGTGAGGACCAGTGGGGTTCTGTCCTGATGGCGATTGGAGAGGCGGGGCTCAAGGGCGGAGGAGCGGGAAGTGGAGGAGATGCGGTGGAGAGCATCGTTGATCACGTCTGGGGGGAGAATTGCGGTCTTTGAAGGAGGAGGTCATCTGGGTTGTACGGTATTGGAATTGGTCCTCTTGGGAGCAGATGCGGCGGAGGTGAAGGAATTGAGAATATGGGATGCAGCCAACGGGTGACTTAAAGCGAAGTCACAGGTAGAGGTGTGACACAAGGGGGGGAGGTGGGGGAAACGCACACAGAGTGTTCAGGTCAGGGCGGTTTGGGAGAAAGAAGCCATGAAGGACTTTGAATTCCTCTTCAACAATTTTAAATCATTGAGGCATCAGAGAGGGGGCCTGACAGAATGGGAGCAGGGGATGTGCGTGTGTGAGTGTGCGTATCGATGGTGGAACCGTCATGCTGGATCCTGTCAATGGGTAAGCTTCTGTCAATGGCAAATCCTGTTAGTGGTGGAACCTCGCAGTGGGTGAATTCTCTCAGTGGGGAGGTTGCCATCAGTGGCAAATCCTGTCAGTGTTGGAGCCTGTCAGTGGGTAGGTTCCTGTCAGCGGTGGATCCCATCACAAACAGCTTCGAGTCGTGCCTCGCTGATCTGCTGGTTTACACTGATCTCCATTGTGTATTTTTTTGTGAACTGCTTTCCCTTCTGGGACAGTGGGGGACATAACGGGAGGACTTCCAGGCCGATGACCATCCTGCATTCTGCACACTCCTTTCATGGCCAACACGTCCTGGAGGGGATTCAAAGCTGGGGCCTCTGTCTCGGTGGTAGGGACATTACCTCACTGCAGCACAGCAGCTCCAGTTTTATGGTGATACCCCAAGTTTGAATCCAGCCCCCTGTTGGTGGGCCAGTGACATTAGTCATGGAGTCATCCTGAATAGAAACAAGCCATTCAGCCCACCGTATCTATGCCGACCAATAAACACCAAACTACCCTAATCCCATTTACCTGCACTTGTCCATTGCCTGCTAAGCCCGAGGCATTTTAATTGCTCAACCACTTCTTAAATGTTGCGAGAGAACCTGCCTCCACCACCCTCTCAGGAAGTACATTCCAGTGAATTCCAGAGAGTCCGGAAATCCCTCTGTAAACTCTGTTCTCCTCTCCCTCACCCAGTCTGTGAAACCCCGGCTCTAGACCAAGCCTCTCAGCCTCCCTGGCAGTGTTCCTGCAGTTTGCTCGGACAGTTACCTGAACAAGTCCAAGCTGGTAATGTTACCCCACCACTATCGTAACACTCAGTGACCGCAGCAGGACCCCGTCTCGGTGCATTGTGGCATTTTGTTCTTACCTATTCACGGGTTGTGCGGTGCCATTGGCTAGGCCAGCATTTATTGCCCATCCCTAACTGCTGCTGTAAGATGCAGGCCCCATTATACCTGAGGCTACATTTCTCCAGGGAGGCGGACTTACATAAATGATGTTTTCCCGATATCGGATGAGCAAGTTGTGCAATATCCCAGCTTCGTTCAAGTCCCCGATCCGGATCATGTCATCTACCCCCTTCACTGAGGTAGGGTGCATGGGGCGCACACTGTTAAAGTTCGAGGTACCAACCCACTGCTCCTAAAGGCAAAACAGAGACTGCCATGAAATCAGGTATTTTTCACAGCATGCAAAGGATATAGAATTTCATGGAATCCCTACAGCGTGGAAACAGGCCATTTGGCCCAACAAATCCACACCAGCCCTTTGAAGGGTAACCTCCCCCAGACCCAATCCCCTCCCCATTACTCTACATTTACCCCTGACTAATGTACCTAACCCACACATCCCTGAACACTACGGACAACTTAGTATGGCCAATTCACCGAACCTGCTGATCTTTGGACTGTGGGAGGAAATCAGAGCATCCAGAGGAAACCCACGCAAACTCCACATTGTCACCCAAGGGTGGAATCGAAACCGGGTCTCTAGTGCTAATCACTGAGACACCATGCTGCCCCATGTAAGAGCTGCTTCCAGTATATCATATTGTGTTTGTGTCAGTGTGTCAGTGTGTGTGTGTGTGTGTGTGTGTGTGTGAGTGAGTGTGAGAGAGAGTGTGTGTGAGAGAGAGTATGTGTGAGTGTGTGCGAGAGTGTGTGTTTCTGTGAGCAGGTGTGTGTGTGTGCTAGAGTGAGTGTGTGCATGAGTGCGTGAGTGTGTGTGTTGGTGTGTGTGTGTATATGTGGGTGTGAGTGTGAGAGTGAGTGGGGGTGTGTGTGTGTGTGAGCGTGGGGATGTGTGTGTGTGTGTGTGTGTGAGAGTGAGCGTGGGTGTGTGCGCGAGAGTGAGTGTGTGCATGAGTGTGTGAGTGCGTGAGTGCAAGTGTTGATGTGTGTATATGTGGGTGTGAGTGTGGGTGTTTGTGCAGGTGAGTGTGTGTGAGTGTGAGAGTGAGTGGGTGGGTGTGTGTGTGTGTGTGTGTGTGTGTGTGTGTGTAGGTGGGTGTGTGTGTGTGTGTGTGTGTGTGTGGAGGTGAGTGTGGGTGTGTGTGAGAGAGAGTGTGTCTGTTTCGGTGTGTGTGAGTGTGTGTGTAGGTGGGTGTGTGGGTGTGTGTGTGTGTGTGTGTAGGTGAGTGTGTGTGTGTGTGTGTAGGTGTGTGTGAGTGTGGGTGTGTGTGTGTGAGAGAGTGTGTCTGTGTCGGTGTGTGTGAGTGTGTGTGTGGAGGTGAGTGTGGGTGTGTGTGAGAGAGAGTGTGTCTGTGTCGGTGTGTGTGTAGGTGGGTGTGAGCGTGGGTGTGTGTGTGTGTGTGTGTAGGTGAGTGTGGGTGTGTGTGTAGGTGTGTGTGAGTGTGGTGTGTGTGTGTGTGAGAGAGTGTGTCTGTTTCGGTGTGTGTGAGTGTGTGTGTGGAGGTGAGTGTGGGTGTGTGTGAGAGAGAGTGTGTCTGTGTCGGTGTGTGTAGGTGGGTGTGAGCGTGGGTGTGTGGGTGTGTGTGTGTGTGTGTGTGTAGGTGAGTGTGTGTGGGTGTGTGTGTGTGAGAGAGTGTGTCTGTGTCGGTGTGTGTGAGTGTGTGTGTAGGTGGGTGTGTGTGTGTGAGAGAGTGTGTCTGTGTCGGTGAGTGTGAGTGTGTGTGTAGGTGGGTGTGAGCGTGGGTGGGTGTGTGTGTGTGTGTGTGTGTGTGTGTGTAGGTGAGTGTGGGTGTGTGTGTGTGAGAGTGTGTGTCTGTGTCGGTGTGTGTGAGTGTGTGTGTAGGTGGGTGTGAGCGTGGGTGTGTGTGTGTGAGAGAGTGTGTCTGTGTCGGTGAGTGTGAGTGTGTGTGTAGGTGGGTGTGAGCGTGGGTGGGTGTGTGTGTGTGTGGGTGTGTGTGTGTGAGAGTGTGTGTCTGTGTCGGTGTGTGTGAGTGTGGGTGTGTGTGTGAGAGAGTGTGTCTGTGTCGGTGTGTGTGAGTGTGTGTGTATTTGGGAATGGCAGTCTTTTAGACTGTAAGAAATACAAACAGGATTAGGCCATTCAACCCTCAATCCTGCTCCACCATTCAAGAGGATCATGGTCAGTCTGACATTGCTCCTGTCTACCCCCCATCCTTCCACTGCTCACCCAGGACACAGCCAAGCTAACTGAAATGTAGCCAGCGCCGACTCTCAGAGATTGGAGGCCTGTCACTCCCGAAGGAAATGGAGCAGGGACGAGGTGAGTTAAAGGTGAGAGGAGTGTGCCCTGATGAAGGTGGAAATGAATGTGGACAGAGGTTGCTGACTGACCTTTCCTTCATCATCCAATAGCAGCATCTTGCCGGAACCCATCAGCTTCACCACTGCTCCAATTGCTGCGTTGAACTCTCCTCCTGTGTGAGCTTCAAGCCACACATGATCACCCTGTAAGCAGATGGTGGTGTTACATACATTCTGACTCACAGGCAAGCACTGACCAGTGGCATGTACATTATACATTGACCATCAATACAGAACAAAGCCAAACCGTGTTGATGCCAGGGAGCCCCTGTGCCAGACATGTCCTTCTCCTTCATTCCAACACTCGCTGGCTTTGCTGAAAAGACAGTTGTCGTTAAATCTGGCATTCATCAGGACCAACACAAGAATACCAAACGATGAACGATTCATACTCTCAGAGAATGGAGTGATGACGTTTCTCATCCTTGTGTTTGTGCTGGTGACTGCAAGGTGACAAACCCCAAGATCATGTCTTCTTTCTTTTTAGCAATACTCCTCAGTTCCTAGTGGGTGTCCATTCCTGCTGACGGAGCGATCGAGGAATCTCTTAGAAAGGGCACAACCCCCCCCTCACATCTTCAGTCATTTCTGAGCTTTTTAACTGATCAAGAGCAGGGTGGGTAAGCAACATATGCAAACAGGAGTCTGGAATCCACATTATCGGAGGGATGTGATAGCACGGGATCGGGTGTTGCCTGGGCTGGAGAGTTTCAGTTATGAAGAGAGATTGGACAGACTGGAGTTATTTTCTTGAGAGCAGAGGCGACTGAGAGAGGACAGGTTTAAGATGTATAAAATTGTGAAGGACATGGATAGGCTAGTAGGAAGAAACTTTTCCCCTTGATGGAAAGATCAGTGAGCAAGGGGCATGGGTTTAAGGGAAAGGGACAGAAGGTTTAGAGGAGACGAGACAAAAAGGATTCCAGCCTCAGGCGACTGTCTGTGTGAATTTTACACGTTCTCCCCGTGTCTGCGTGGGTTTCCTCCAGGTGCTCCAGTTTCCTCCCACAGTCCAAAGATGTGCAGGTTAGGTGGATTGGCCACGCTAAATTACCCTGCAGTGTCCAGAGGTGTGCAGGTTATGGGAGTTAGTAATGGGGATAGGATGGGTTTTGGTGGGATGCTCTTTGGAGGGTTGGTGTGGACTGAATAGCCTGTATCTGAACTGTAGGGACACTGTGATTCTATAAAATATTTTGTCGCACAGAGACTGTTGGGAATCTGGATCTCACAACCTGCAAGTGTGGGAGAAGCCGATAAACGCATAAAATATTAAGATGTATAATTGTGATACCAAGGCATACATGGCTATGGCCCAAGTGCTGCAAAAAAGGGATTAGAATAGTTAGGTGGTTGTTTTTGGGGGATGCAAACTCAATGAGCTGAAGATCCTTTTCAGTGGCTCACTATGGTTCTGTCCTTGTCATTCCAAGGCAGCTGTAGCTCTGTTATTGAAGGCACTTCCTGTTTGTGGTCTCCTGATTTGTCATGGTAACATGACAATTTGGAAGCTGTCATTTCTGCCACAATCACAGGGAAGTGGCTCTCCCTGGGCTAGCCTATCACGTATCACATCACAGGGAAGTGGCTCTCCCCTGTCTGGCCTATCACGTATCACATCACAGGGAAGTGGCTCTCTCCAGTCTGGCCTATCACGTATCACATCACAGGGAAGTGGCTCTCCCTGGGCTGGCCTATCACGTATCACATCACAGGGAAGTGGCTCTCCCTGGGCTGGCCTATCACGTATCACATCACAGGGAAGTGGCTCTTCCCTGTCTGGCCTATCACGTATCACATCACAGGGAAGTGGCTCTCCCCTGTCTGGCCTATCACGTATCACATCACAGGGAAGTGGCTCTCCCCGGGCTGGCCTATCACGTATCACATCACAGGGAAGTGGCTCTCCCTGGGCTGGCCTATCACATATCACATCACAGGGAAGTGGCTCTCCCTGGGCTGGCCTATCACGTATCACATCACAGGGAAGTGGCTCTCCCCAGGCTGGCCTATCATGTATCACATCACAGGGAGGTGGCTCTCCCTGACTGGCCTATCACGTGTCACATCACAGGGAAGTGGCTCTCCCCTGTCTGGCCTATCACGTATCACATCACAGGGAAGTGGCACTCCCCTGACTGGCCTATCACGTGTCACATCACAGGGAAGTGGCTCTCCCTGACTGGCCTATCACGTGTCACATCACAGGGAAGTGGCTCTCCCTGGGCTGGCCTATCATGTATCACATCACAGGGAAGTGTCTCTCCCTGACTGGCCTATCATGTATCACATCACAGGGAAGTGGCTCTCCCCAGGCTGGCCTATCACGTATCACATCACAGGGAAGTGGCTCTCCCTGACCGGCCTATCACGTATCACATCACAGGGAAGTGGCTCTCCCCGGGCTGGCCTATCACGTATCACATCACAGGGAAGTGGCTCTCCCTGACTGGCCTATCACATATCACATCACAGGGAAGTGGCTCTCCCCAGGCTGGCCTATCACGTATCACATCACAGGGAAGTGGCTCTCCCTGACCGGCCTATCACGTATCACATCACAGGGAAGTGGCTCTCCCCGGGCTGGCCTATCACGTATCACATCACAGGGAAGTGGCTCTCCCTGGGCTGGCCTATCACGTATCACATCACAGGGAAGTGGCTCTCCCTGACTGGCCTATCATGTATCACATCACAGGGAAGTGGCTCTCCCTGGGCTGGCCTATCAGGTATCACATCACAGGAAGTGGCTCTCCCCGGGCTGGCCTATCACGTATCACATCACAGGGAAGTGGCTCTCCCCGGGCTGGCCTATCACGTATCACATCACAGGGAAGTGGCTCTCCCCGGGCTGGCCTATCACGTATCACATCACAGGGAAGTGGCTCTCCCCGGGCTGCCCTATCACGTATCACATCACAGGGAAGTGGCTCTCCCCAGGCTGGCCTATCACATATCACATCACCGGGAATTGGCTCTCCCCGGGCTGGCCTATCACGTGTCACATCACCGGGAATTGGCTCTCCCCGTGCTGGCCTATGACAGGGAAATGACCTGTAATGACCCATTTGGCCAGGTAGTGGAGGGGATCCTTTCTCCCCTGATCCATGTTAGAGGAATAACTCTCACCAATTCAGATGAACCATGCTGCTGAATAGGGTTCAGTGTTCAACCACCATCCCACTCAGAGACCAACATTAACAGTGCATCCTTCTCTTTGTATCCATTCCCCACGTTACTGATTTGAGCTCTTTCCCAAAGCAGTGAGGGGTCTAATATGCTTCCCCCTTTCCTATGCCTTTAATATTATGCATTTACAGTATATACTCATGGACTAACTTTAATTCCTTGGTCACCATAAAATCAATTGAATGAATACACAGAGCCAGGTCACAGCATACTTGACACGGTAAAATCTGCTGTCTCCACAAATTGCATGTTATTTTATCAAAGGGCTTAAGGAGCAGGAGTAGGCCAGTTGAATAGGCCTTTGGTAAAAACAATGACTGCAGATGCTGGAAACCAGATTCCAGATTAGTGGTGCTGGAAGAGCACAGCAGTTCAGACAGCATCCAAGGAGCAGTAAAATCGACATTTCGGGCAAAAGCCCTTCATCAGGAATACAGCCTTTGGGTCAGCTCTATCATTCAGGAAGATTATGACTGGTCGAGAGTGGTGTCACTCTGACTTTGCTGTCTGCACTCACTTACTCTTAGCTACAGGACATTGGTGAGGCCTCTTTTAAATTACTGCATAGAATTCTGGTCACCCTTCTATAGGAAGGATGTTAAACTTGAGAGGGTGCAGAAAAGGACATTGCCAGGATTCAAGGGTTTCAGCTATAAGGAGAGGCCGAAAAGGCTGGGGGTTTTCTTCCCTGGAGCATCAGAGGCTGAGGAGTGACCTTACAGAGGTTTATAAAATCATGTGGGGCATGGATAAGGTGAATAGCCAAGGTCTTTTTACCCTGGGGTAGTGGAGTCCAGAACTAGAGGAGATCGGTTTAGGGTGAGAGGGGAAAAATTTAAAAGGGGCCTAAGGGGCAACTTTTTCACGGAGAGGGTGGTACATGTAAGGAGCAAGCTGCCAAAGGAAGTGGTGGAGGCTGGCACAATTACAACGTTTAAGAGGCATCTGGATGGGTACATGAATAGGAAGGATTTAGAGAGATATGGGCCAAGTGCTGGCAGGTGGGATGAGGCCATATTGGGATATCTGGTTGGCATGGATGGGTTGGACCGAAGAGTCTGTTTCTGTGCTGTACATCTCTGTGACTCTGTGGCTCCCTTGTCTACAAAAGATCTATCTAAATCAGCCTGGAATGAATTTAAAAACCTTCATGACCTTTTGGGACAGGGAATTCCACATTCCAATGAACCTTCGAGAGAGAAAGAAAACAGTTTCTCATCTCTGTATTAAAAGGGAGACCTCATTTTTAAGCTCTATCCCCTAGCTTTTGTCTCCCGCTCAAGAGTAATCCTCCTGGCATCTATTTATCCAGTCCTACCACAATCCTAAATTTTTGAATCTCTTCCGATTCTTCTGAACTGCAATGGGAATAGACCCAACCTGCTCAGCCTTTCCTCTTAGCAAAATGCCTTCACCCCAGGAATGATTTGAGTGAACTTTCTCTGAACTGCTTTGAAAGCAATTATATCTTTCCATCCAAACAGGATGGAACTGTACACAGTGCTCTGGATGTTGCTACACCAAGACCCTGTGGAGGTGCAGGAAATGTTTTACTTTTATATTCCATTCTCCCTTGAAGTAAACACCAACATTCCATTTGCTGGGTCTGTGTATTAAAATATATGAATCGTAGAACCCCAATAGTGTTGAAGTAGGTCATTCGGTCAATCAAGTCCACACTGACCCTCCAAACAGCATGCCACCCAGACCCCTGTCCCCGTGAACCCACATTTACATCTCACATTTTATCATGGCTAATCCACCCAGCCTGCACACCACTCGACACCCTGGGGCAATTTAGCGTGGCCAAGCCATCTAACCTGTGGAGCTGTGGGAGGAGATCGGAGCAAACCCATGCACTCACATGGAGAACATGCAAACTTCACACAGACAGTTGCTCAAGGGTGGTATTGAACCAGGGTCTTTGGTGCTGTGAGGCAGCAGTGCTAACCACTGAGTCACTCTTTAGTATGCACTAGGTCTCCCAAATCACCCTGTATCTTTCCATTCTAGAATCTCTCTCCTTTTCAAAAGTATACCACTTTTCTAATCTTCCTGCCAAAGTGGACACTTCCACATTTCCCGATATTACACTTCAGTTTTGTTTTTGCCTGCTCACTTTGACCTGTATGTACCCCTTTTTCAGACTTCCCTTGACAACTTGCCTTCCCACGTATTGTGGTGCCATCAGCAAATGTAATGATCATATTCAGTCATCTCATCAATCATTGATAATGGATTGTAGACATGAATGTACAAACCAATGAAGGTGTAGTGTCTCTCAAACCTGCTCCACCATTCAATAAGATCATGGCTGATCCGGTGATTCCACTTTCCATCAATCTCAATATCCTATCACCCCATTGCTTATCAAGACTCTAGCTACCTTTACCTCAAAGCTCAGTTTCCACCATCTTTTAAGGAAGATAGTTGCAAGGGCTTAAGATTCTCCATTAAAAAATTCTCATCGTTCCTTTCTTAAGCAGGCTGACCCTTTATTTTTAATCAATGATCCTTGGTTCACCCACATGAGGAAGAGTCCTGACCACATTCACCCTGTCGATACCACTTTTTGATTGTAATTTTTATATTGTCTTAAGATCTCAGCTGATGTTATAACTGGGCGACTCAGATCCCAGACTGAAATCTGGCTTGATTGATCATATTGTGTGTTTTGGTTTTGATGAGGTAGTCTTTCACTAAAACGCGAGCACGCAGTGTTAAAGGCTCAGTGCCAAAATAAAACAGAAGTTTATATGCAAAAAATTTAAATTAACATGGAATAAGTGAAACTCTTTACATATAACACACATTTAATGAGTTAGAATCACATGGTAAAATACAACCCCGTCAAATCCAAAATGCCTCCTTTGCAATACTCACATCAGAGAGAATCTCCTTCTATTTCACATCTATAGGGCTCAATTTAACTGTGCCTTCAATTTCCCATCTTGAGAATCCAATAAGTTCTTCCGAGACGCTAGCAACAACTGAGCTTAGACTTTCTCAGTCTCAAACAACCCCTTCAGGGTTCATACCAAACATTCCCAGTCTGAAACTTTCAAACTAAATTCTTAGCAGTCCGAAACTATCTTCATTTCACAGGAGCAACTGTTTTACGCATCCAGCATCAACCAAGAGTTATGCAAACTGCCCCAAGCTGAAACCCAAACATTTTGTTTCCCCTACACTTAAATTATTTTGGATTTTGTGATGACAATATGCAACACAGTGGGAGTAAATTATTTTTACAACAGGATCATGATCAGATGGGAAAAAGGGCTGAGGAGTGGCAGATGGATTTTAATTTAGATAAATGCGAGGTGCTGCATTTTGGGAAAGCGAATCTTAGCAGGACTTATACACTTAATGGTAAGGTCCTAGGGAGTGTTGCTGAACAAAGAGACCTTGGAGTGCAGGTTCATAGCTCCTTGAAAGTGGAGTCGCAGGTAGATAGGATAGTGAAGGCGACGTTTGGTATGCTTTCCTTTATTGGTCAGAGTATTGAGTACAGGAGTTGAAAGGTCATGTTGCGGCTGTACAGGACATTGGTGAGGCCACTTTTGGAATATTGTGTGCAATTCTGGTCTCTTTCCTATCGGAAGGATGTTGTGAAACTTGAAAGGGTTCAGAAAAGATTTACAAGGATGTTGCCAGTGTTGGAGGATCTGAGCTACAGGGAGAGGCTGAACAGGCTGGGGCTGTTTTCCCTGGAGCATCGGAGGCTGAGGGGTGACCTTATAGAGGTTTACAAAATCATGAGGGGCATGGATAGGATAAATAGACAAAGTCTCTTCACTGGTTTGGGGGAGTCTAGAACTAGAGGGCATAGGTTTAGGGTGAGAGGGAAAAGTTATAAAAGAGACCTAAGGGGCAACATTTTCACACAGAGGGTAGTATGTGTATGGAATGAGCTGCCAGAGGAAGTGGTGGAGGCTGGTCCAATTGCAACATTCAAAAGGTATCTGGATGGGTATATGAATAGGAAGGGTTTGGAGGGATGTGGGCCAGGTGCTGGCAAGTGGGACTAGATTGGGTTGGGATATCTGATCGGCATGGACAGGTTGGACCGAAGGGTCTGTTTCCATGCTGTACATCTCTATGACCTGATGACAGGGTGACTCTGTGACTCTATGAGAAATAGAGTCAAGTGAAACATCTCTACTGTGGAGCAGGCTGACTGTGAAAACGGCTCAAATAAGATTGGACCTGGAACGTGCCCGGGTAGTTGTTTTTGAGAATTCCCTGGATTTGCAGTTTACACAATTTAAACATTATTTTGTTCCTTCAAAAAGACTTAGCTCTTGTAATCAAAGGATTAAGCAAATGCTACTGTCTCAGGAAACAGCAGTTTAAAAGAAAATAAGTCAAATAACTCCATGGACAGTTTGACCATCCATCAGCTCAGAGGTGAAAACCCCCACGAGAGGATGCAGGAGTCCGGGATAATGCATACCTTAATGATGGACTATTCCTGGTTTGCAAAGGGACTACAATTAGCTTCACTTGTTCTGAGCACTTGAATATCCTGAATTCAAGGTGTTATGGTCAGACCCCAGTGACGTTCCCCAATTCATTACAGTTCCAGATGGGTTACCGGAAACTGTGAAGCGCCTGGGCTAAGGAGGAATGAACTGGCTCCCCTTCTTTATTCACCTGTTCCCACAGCTGGTTACAACAAGGTTAATTAATTAAAGATCTCTTCCCTGGTGGGTACCTTTTTCCCAAACCCAATTGAACTTGTGCTTCCGAAGTAGTGAATCGAACAAAGAGTCAGTTTATTAATTACTGAATGTGAGAAGAAATATTAACATGCACATAGATGAGAAGTAAGAGGTAAAAAGATTAAAGTCACAAAAAAAATCACAAAGATTGATTCTCAATTGATTGTGAAGAGCAGATAAGACAACATTGCAGCCAGTAGCGTTGACACTGGTAGTTGAACAGTGGGTGTTTTGAGAGTTTTGATTTTGTAGGTTAATAGAAGTTTTATTGCCCTGAGTCCCAATAAGGACTAGGAGTGTGAGAGTCTCTTCCTTTCCTCACTTGCAGTGTAGGAGTGCTTATCGACTGTAGTCAAGCTAACAGGACAGAGGGACATTTAGTGTAGCTGAGATTTCAGAACACATTTGGTGAGTGTTAAGGTAACATGTGAGGACAACTGAAATAAATATTAATCCAGGGTATGGTACATCACAAATGAGGAGAGCAAAAGAATGGAAAGCTCCAGAGTAAGCCAACAGGTAGTGATAGAAAAACAGTACATTTACAACATGGCAGCCAAACTGTCTGGGTGTATTCATCAAGTTAATTGGCACTGATTACCCAATCTGAATAAATCATAACAAGTGTTCAAGTCCTGTGCACTTTGTATCCATCAGATATCAATTAGAACTAGGTGATAGTTGATGATGAGCTAATTAAATATGGACATAGTGATGCTGAAGAACAGGATAAGGCTATTTTTGCTATATGGTAACTACCAAGAGTTGATACTGGAGTCACTTATAGTCTGAAGGGGGCAGCGACTGGTGGGATGTCACCATAATATGGAGAACAAGGAATACAACACTGGCTAAATAGGCAAGACAAAGGACAGAAGGTAAGGTCCAAGGATTGCCGGAATGACCTAAAAATGTGGAAGAATAGAAAAGACAATGCAAGTTTTAAAAACGGCTCTGAAAGTGAACATGATACTTGGAAACTTGTGAAAGTAATTGCGGGGATAGAAGGGGGAGGTTTGTAATTGTTGTCTCAAACAAGATAGGAGGATGAGCCAAGGTCGTAGTTTGACAAGGATAAGGATCACAGAACAGGTATGAATATCATGAGAAGTAAAAGTGATTATTGAGAGATTTTTGTTGCTTAAGTAAACCAGAAGCTGAGTTGATAAAGGGATACCTAAAAAAGAGAGTTGGGGAGCTGGAAATAATTTGGCATATACACTGAGGTACCAGATAAGAACTGCAACTGGATCTTCAGCTTCCTGGCCTACAGACTGCAAGATAGACAACAGCATCTCCTCCATGACAATCCTTACCACTGGGGCCCCGCAAGGATACATACTCAGCCTCTTACTGTATTTCCTGTACACTCATGACTGTGTGGCCAAATTTCACTCAAACTCCATCTACAAGTTTGCTGACACCACCAAACAATGACGAGACAGAGTACAGTAAGGAGATGGACTGCTTGGTGATGTGGTGCAAAGATAACAATCTCTCCCTCAATGATCATTGACTTCTGGGATCAAGGAGGAGCACATGCCCCTATCTACATCAATGGACCTGAGATGGAGAGGGTCAAGACTGTCAATTTCCTAGGCATGACGATAATCAACAATCTGTTCCAGACCTTCCGTGTTGATGCGAGGGCCAAGTAGGCACATCAACACCTCTTCTTCCTCAGGAGGCTAAGGAAATTCAGCATGTCCATAAGGACTCTCACCAGCTTTTATAGATGTGGCATAGAAAGCATACTATCTGGCTGCATCATGGCAACTGTCCTGCCCAGGACAATAAGAAACTACAGAGATTTATGAACACAGCCCAGTCCATCCACTGACTCCATCTACCCTTCTCACTGCCTCAGGAAGGCAGCCAACATCATCATAGACGCCTCCTACCCCAGTTATACTCTCTTCCATCAGGCAGAAGATACAAGTGCTTAAACACACATACCAACAGGTTCAAGAACAGATTCTTCCCTCGTTGTTCTTAGACTTCTGAGCAGACTTCTCAATTTTCAAATCTAATGTTGATCTTGCTTTTGTACAACTCCTGTGCAGCCATAACTTTGTATTCCTCATTCTGTTCACTCACCCTGTGCTCTATATGACCTTGTATGTTATGATCTGCCTGTGCTACATGAAAAACAAAACTTTTCATTGTACTTGGGTGCATATGACAATAATAAATCAAACCAAATCAAAATAGGAGTCAGCTAGGTTTAACATGCACATGGATATGTACAGCAAAAATGTTCACTGATAAGACAGACAGGCAAAGCCAGATTTCAAAGTCTGAGATTTCAAAGACAAATCTCATGGTCACGA